>NC_059431.1:112632504-112652183 GCF_021028975.2 Sphaerodactylus townsendi | reverse complement strand
AGATTGGGAAACTTATAAGCCAACTTAAACGAGGTAAAGCTGCTGGTCCTGACACCCTTCTTCCAGAGTTGTTTATAGTATTTAGGGAATGGTGGTCCCTTATATTGGCACGATTGTTTAACATGGTTAACCAAATAGGCATAATTCCCACTGTGTGGAGCTACTCAATTATCATCCCTATCTATAAGAAGGGTGACCCTAACAGTCCATCTAATTATAGACCAATCAGTCTTCTCTCGGTCTTGGGAAAACTTTATGCCAAATACCTCCTTGGGAAATTAACTGATTGGATTGTTGATAAAAATGTCATAGGGAAGGAACAAATTGGATTCCAAAGGGGTAAGTCAACCCTCGACCACTGCCTGGTGTTAAGTTGCTTGATAACTAAATATAAGAGGAAAAAGAGCCCCTTGTATGCAGCCTTTATCGATCTCCGGGGCGCATTTGATTCTGTTAATAGAGAGATTCTCTGGAAGAAACTCAGCAGCCAAGGTGTAGAGCCAAGGTTGCTTGAATTAATTAAGATCCTGCACACAAACACCTATTGCCACGTGAGATGTAACATGGAGGGATTGTTAACCCCAAAAATTCAAGTTACTAAAGGGGTAAAACAAGGTTGCGTATTGGCTCCTACACTCTTTAAGCTCTTTATTAACGATCTAGCTTCCACACTAAGTGAGGCCCAAGTACATAGTCCAACTCTGGACTCAACTTCCATACCCCTGCTTCTGTTTGCTGATGACGCAGTTGTACTTTTCCGCTCACGAGTCGGACTAAGGAGAGCTTTAGAGTGTTGTATAGAATACTGCACACTCAACGATTTGCAACTTAACTTAGATAAATCCAAAATTGTGGTATTTACCCATAAATGGAAAGCCACCAATTGGCGGATAGGCCACAGTAGTTTCGAGCAGGTGCAGTCATATAAATACCTAGGGCTTACCTACCATCATAGGGCCTCCTGGACACTACATAGGAATCGGGCCATCTCCGCCGCTAAATTAAGTGCCTCAGCCATTATACGCTTCCTCTATGGGATAGGCCGAGGATACATCCCTGCAGCGTTGAGAGCATTTAATGCCAAAGTGAGTCAACAAATCCTTTATGGGATCCCCATCTGGATAGGGGCATGGAGCAGAGAGGTTGAAAGGGTCCAGTCATACTTTCTGTATAAAATCCTTGGCTTGCCCCATTCTATTCCCTATGCGGCCCTGTGCTTAGAAACAGGCCAGCATCGGCTGGAAACTCTGGCCTGGTGCCGTACATTCAAGTTTTGGGCCAGGATTTGTTTTAATCGAGATGAACTGGACTATACATCCCAGGGACGCTCCATCCTCCACACAACCCAGTGGTGGGTTAAAATCAAAGCCAAACTTAATGAGTTGGGCATTTCCTTGGAGGACCTGCTAATGCTAACAGAGCAGGAGGTCTATGGGGCTATCAAGAAGAGACTTTTTGACAGAGAGTTTCAACAGATGCTAGAGGAAGCTAATAAAACCTGTTCCCCGATCTCTCTGGGAATACCTATGGATAGACTAATTGCAGCCCAGTACCTTTATCTCCTGGTTGAGGCCCGGTGGCATAGAGCAATCACCTTAGCTAGGTGTAATGCCCTGCCTTCTTCCTTTAGCCTTGGACGCCACCTTGGAATCCCACATAAAGAAAGGAAATGCCCGTGTGGCATGGGTTCTGTGGAAACAGTATCTCATATGCTGTTGGATTGTCCTTTTTATGAGATAGGTAGGAAGAAGCACATAATCCCCTTCCTGCATGGAAGTGAAGGCATTACAGATAAACAGAAGGTTATATATCTTTTAAACAGCCACAACTACGAGCTGTTGGAAGCGGTGGCTAAATTTTTAAATGGTGTTATTTTAACTCGTCAGAAATTGTAAAGTTGTAAAGGCTGTTATTATCTTGCTAAGCTAATCTTAAACAATTTATATGCCATTAAAGGTATTCGAAATCGAATTAAAAAAAGAGTGCAGAAATACAAAGAAAAGGATATCTTTTCACAAGGGGAGAGGCTAGAGACTTACATGGGAAAAAAGGAAAGAAAGCTTGCAATTCAGAGAACTTTCTGCATTCATCATTACAATTCTAGTGCCTTAAAAAAGGCTTCGAGGTAGCTGCATCATTGCGCTCGAATGCTATATCATTATACCGAGGCCAGAGATGAACAGTAGGGGGCATTTAATACAAAATCAAAATCAGGTCTTTAATAATAAAATGTAAAATCTTCCCAAAGATCCAGTGCATTCTCTTGTAGAAAAAGGCAATATTTGGAATCCACAGAAGTTTTTATAGATGAAAGGATATTCTTCAGTAATTGGCATTAAAAATGTCTATACCAGCGGTGGCGAACCTATGACACTCCAGATGTTCATGGACTACAATTCCCATCAGCCCCTGCCAGCATGCCAATAATTATTTATTAATTATTTATTGTGAACTGTTGTGAACCCACCTTCGGGGGTGGGCGGTTTATCAAGTTTAATAAAATAAATAAAGAAATAAACTATTGTGAACTATTGTGAACCCACCTTCGGGGGTGGGTGGTTTATCAAGTTTAATAAAATAAATAAATAAATAAATAAATAAAAGTGTCTGAGAAGTGTCTGCAGTGGAGAGTAGGGCTGTCCTACTGGTGTACTGGCTTCCTAGTGCACCAACAGCCTGCTGATATTACTGGAGGTCATATCAGCCTGGGCTTTTAGGTACCATACAATTCTTGGGGGACTTCAAATTCATAAGAACATAAGAACATAAGAACAAGCCAGCTGGATCAGACCAAAGTCCATCTAGTCCAGCTCTCTGCTACTCGCAGTGGCCCACCAGGTGCCTTTGGGAGCTCACATGTAGGATGTGAACGCAATGGCCTTCTGCGGCTGTTGCTCCCGATCACCTGGTCTGCTAAGGCATTTGCAATCTCAGATCAAAGAGGATCAAGATTGGTAGCCATAAATCAACTTCTCCTCCTCCATAAATTCAAGTTCAAGCCCCTTTTAAAGCTATCTGCAAAGCAGGCCATCACCACCTCCTGTGGCAGCATATTCCAAACACCAATCACACGTTGCGTGAAGAAGTGTTTCCTTTTATTAGTCCTAATTCTTCCCCCCAGCATTTTCAATGAATGTCCCCTGGTTCTAGTATTGTGAGAAAGAGAGAAAAATTTCTCTCTGTCAACATTTTCTACCCCATGTAGATGCGACCTCATCTTCACAAGCAGCAGTCCTGATGTTATCCTTGACGGCACCGAGACTCTCCCTGGTTACAACGGGTTGTGCACGCCAAGCAGATAGCATGCTGGATGTGATCTTTGGGATGGGGGTGGATACGACACTGACCTCTATCGACAGAGTGCCATGGTCGGACCACTTTGCTCTGAGACCCAGATGGATAGGAGTGCCTCACCCTGACTATATGACAGGCCTACTTATGCCCATCTGCAGACTGCATTCCTCAATCACCCCATGATTGGCAAGCGGGTAGAGACATTGTTGTTTTAGAATCAGCCCCCCCCCTCCTTTCCACCATGGGACTGTCTGGTAACACTATGGCCAGGAGTTAAATGGTCTGCTCTAAGAGAGCTAAGTAGATGCAGAGGCATTTCTTAAGTCACAGCTATGCTGAATCACACCTGATCTGAGCCACTGTCCCAGTGACAGGGAAGATGCAGTATGCTCTTGTACTGATGTCAATCATGTTGCCTTCAGAATTGCTTTTTATCCTGTGACGAAACATATAGAGATACCACAGGGGTCTTTCTGTGGGCAAATAGCAGCTCCTGCTAGCATTTTAAATAGGAGAAATGATATGATGGGATATTATAAACTTCCCCTACTTGTGATCTTGCCCCAAGCTGGATTGCCATTGCTCCCAATTAGTATTTACAAAGTGACACTGTAAATCTGATCAAGGATTGCTGAGCATCAATCCTAAAAGCAGAGGCAGAGCTACCAGGGGGCCAGGGGGTACCTGTTGCACCAGGCAAGTGCCTGGGGGGGTGAAAAAATCACCCCTCCTGTCCCCCCCACGGTACTCCCCCACACGTGAAAGAGTGCAGGCTGGAGAAGCGGCCTGCTCTTTTCAGGATGATAATGTCCTGGTGGGAACTACACTTCCCAGGAGACCTTGCGAGCCCCAGGATCTCATGGGAAGTGTAGTTCCCACCAGGCCATTTTCAGCCTGAAGGGAACAGGTTGCTTCTCCAGCCTGCACTAAGGTAGGGCGGGGGGTGGGGGGCAGAGTGTTGCAGGGGTGGAAAACATAGAGTGCGCACCGGTCATACTCTGGCCCAGCTACGCCTCTGCATAAATGTCACAAACTGTAGAAACTAACTTGAGAACAAAGATGACCAAGTAACTGGCTTTTGAGTAAGACTGGAGTCAAAAGACGAGAGGTCCCTTTTTCAAGAATATACACAAAGTTTTGTTTTTCCAAACTATTTCATCATCTGCCTTTGTACAGCCCTATCATTGCCATAATTACTGTTCTCCCCCTGATGACCAGATGTATTTTCATCGGCTACTAGCCAGACCTGTATTTTCTACATTCAAAAAAATGTATAAATGCATCCCAGGTTTGCCCAGAAGTGGGCGTAGAGAAAGGCAAGGCTATGTCAGATTTTTCATATAGTATCTTTCCTCCGGTTGATTCTTTCACCATTTTGAGCATACAACCCCAAACTCAAGAATAATGTCATCTCTATCCAGCCTTCCTACTCCTGACTATCCTTCCATTGCTTCATAAAGTGACCTTGTGTGTCATAAAAACAGGGGAAATGTTGTTCGTAAATGTTCAAAGAGAAGAACAAAAGGGACCATCATTATTTACCACAACATAACTACATTCGTGCAGACATCTGTGGTGGAGAATGGTTTATCTCAGCCATTTGCCTTTCAAGTGAGGCTGTGATGGGACTGAAGTTAGCCAGATAATTTAGAAGATGGAAACATTGAGATTTTCTCCTGGGGGAGAGTTTTTTGTCATCAGCATCATGAGGGTCGTGATATTGCTGCTTGTACTGCTATGCCAGGCAGTCTGTAAGATGCGCTCCATGATCTGCCCCTTCCCTGAAGATGCTTTTCCTATTATTCATGCCTTTTATCAGCCAGGAGACCTTGTCATTGGCAGGATCCCATATCACATCTTCTTCTTTGACAACACTCCCTCTTTTGAGGAACAGCCCACACAGATACTGACTGATCAACCGGTGTAAGCATGTATCCCCCCCTCTTTTTCAAAGGCTTTTGATTCTTTCCCCAAATGTCTATTGTGCTGGTTGACTCTGTTCATGTTTTAAATATGCACTTAAAAAGGTCTGGGGGTCCAGTTAGCTTTTCTGAATCATATCATTAAACTCCAGGTGTGAGGTAAGCCTCAAGAACATTTTGGTTTATTTTGGCGATAGCAAATTTGACTGGCAGTAGCTGTCCAAGATCTTAGGCTGGGGACTTTCACAACAATGTAAAATTGAAGGTTCTCATGACCAGAGAAAGGTGGGATAGAAACGCAAACTCCTCCTCCTCCTCCTCTTCTTCTTTCAAATATGCCCAGATATTTATTTATTGATATTAACGGCATTATTTCCAACCTATTAAAGTGATTTTTGTCTCTTTCTGCTTTGTTGTTTACCATTGTTCAGATCCATCCACCTATTGACCTTGCTATCTTCATTGTTACTCCCATGCTACAGACTTCTCTGTGACTCACATGCCAGGCTACTCTATTCAGATGGCCTCACCTTTTGACCTCACAGTATATATACTCCACTTGTTTTCCATTCCTACCATCAGATCCTCTGAAGATGCCAGCCACAGATGCAGGCGAAACGTCAGGAGAGAATGCTGCTAGCACACGGCCATACAGCCTGGAAACCACACAGCACCCCAATTTTTTTTGTTTTTGCTTATTTGTGTAAAAAGAAGTTTCATAGAAACACACACACACACACACATACACACAGAGGCAGAAATAAACAGGTGAGGGGGGATCATCTCAGGGATGGGAAAAATGGAGCTGAGGAGGATGTTGAGTGACACCAAAGAGGCCTGGAAAAAATGAGTAAGATAAAACATTTTTAAAATGACTGCACAGTGAAAACAAAATGGCTCAGAAATTCCACACAAAAGAACAGCTGTAAAAGAGATGTTTTTAATAAAAAAATTTCAGGCTGGAAATAAAACATTTCCAAAACCAAAGGGGGGGGGGGAAGCAATGTGGAACTCCACAGAGGAAACAATTTCAGCCTGAAAATATTGTAAGTTGCTTGCGTGGAAAGGACCACTCTCAGTATGGCATGCTCTTATAATTGCAAGTCAGTTAAATAACCTGTAATTCTTCTTGCAGTTCAGTGCCAAAAGAATACCAGAACATTTTGGCCTTGGCATTTGCTATAAAAGAGATCAATGAGAACCCCACAATCTTACCAAACATCACACTGGGGTTCCACATGCTCAACAGCTACACTGGAAGGATGACTTACAAAGTCATTTTAAGCCTGTTTTCTACACAGCAGAGATTTGTTCCCAATTTCAAGTGTGATAACCACAAACATCTCGTATCTGTCATTGGAGCTCTTGCCTTGGAAGTCTCTACCAATATAGCCACCATTTTAGGCATCTACAAGATTCCACAGGTCAGCAAATCAAACAAGCCCAATATACCTGGCTGTAGAGTTGTCACAACAGGGTACATATACTTTTATTTGAAAGACATGCCTATATTTTTTTCTTCCAGTTCACTTTAGGATCACTTTCGCTAGCGCAAGGAGGCAAAATGTTGTTCCCTTATTTGTATCAGATGGTCCCAAATGAAGCTCATCAGTACGTGGGTGTTGTCCGTTTACTTAATCATTTCACATGGACATGGATTGGACTTATAGCGATGGATGATGCCAATGGAGACAATTTTTTGCAGACAGTGGTTCCTTTGCTTACACAGAATAAAATCTGTCCTTCCTTCACCATGAGAATAGCAAAAATAACTTTTTTGGATGATTATTTAAGAGAGGTCATGATGTTTGTGGAACAATATGGTGTGTTCTTGGAAAGCAAAGCCAACGTCTATTTCGTATATGGAGAGCCTCCGTCAGTACAGATTCTGAGCATATTGCTGACTGAGGCAGAAAAGTTTGGTCTGCCACCACTGGGCAAAGTCTGGATTGTTACATTCCAGTGGGAGTTTAACACGTGGTCTATTCAAAAGAGTTGGGATGTAAAGATTTTCCACGGGGCCCTATCCTTTGCGGTCCATTCCAATCAGCCACCAGGATTCCAAGACTTCCTTCAGATGATAAAACCTTCTTGGTCCAAAGGGGATGGCTTCATCCAGGAATTCTGGGAGCAAGTGTTCAGCTGCGCTTTCAAGTTGTCTGGTCTGCATGAGGAGAACGACAGGGTCTGCACTGGGGAGGAGAAGCTGGATAGCCTCCCTGCTATTTTGTTTGAAAGGAGCATGACGGGCCGCAGCTACAATGTCTACAATGCTGTGTATGCTGTGGCACATGCATTGGATGCCATATACACATCCAGGTCTAAACGAAAGCGCTTGATGGAAGGAGCGGGGCTTGGTTTCCGGACAATAGAGCCATGGCAGGTATTCATCTTTTTATGAAAACCTCTCCTTTAAGAAGAGGAGATTACATGGCATACTGAACTTTTTTGAAGATATTTGTATGATTAACAGCAATATTTAAGGTTTGAATTTTGTAATATAATAATCTATATTTAGGATTGCCAAATTATCAAATAATTAATGTTGTGTAATAGCTTCAGTATTGATATTTATGTTACTATAACATTTTTTATGTTAATAGAACATTATGTTAATATAACATAATTAACATTATGTTAATATAACATGTTAATATAACATTTATCTTGTTGGGAAAAATAAGGGGGAAAAAAGAACCATGCAGGTTCACAACAAGTAAGAAGAGGAGATTCCCTGTATGAAATGTTCATAAACGGAACAACTTGTGAGCAAAATAACAAAGGTTCATTTATAAACAAGATAATATGAAATATTTGTATATATAACATTTTTCTTTAAATTTACAATTTTCCAAAGTTATGAATACCCAAAATTATGAATATACAAAACTGCTCTATTAGAATTCAGGAAATAATAGCATTAAACACCAGAGACAAAAATTTCATGACTGCCAAAGTCACATTTGGATCACTATGTGCTAATAAGTTGGCTGCAAGCTCCTATGTTACAGGAGAGTTCCATTTTTTGGTGTGTCCAATAACCCATTCATAGATTCCTCTTTAACAAGAAGGCCTTGTTCACTGGTTGCCATGCCTTGGAGTTATTATGTTAACTCTTCAAAAACATTAAATTTTTTTGATATTGTATCATTTTTGATATTGAACAGGCCCCAGTTACTTGAGGGCATGGATTTTGGTGGGAAATGATTTTGCTTCTGAGGGCTTATGTTTGAATGTTTGCAGTCCTGGGAAATCGCTGAGTTTAGACAGAAATAGCCCTCCTCTGTACATGGCCCCAACCCATGATTTAAGAATATGTACCTTTGGCCATGTGGAGAATTTGAAATAAAAAGAGTCGATTCGATTTTGAATACCTTTAATGGCATATAAATAGTTTAAGATTAACTTAGCAAGATAATAACAGCCTTTACAACTTCTGACGAGTTAAAATAACACCATTTAAAAATTTAGCCACCGCTTCCCACAGCTCGTAGTTGTGGCTGTTGAAAAGATATATAACCTTCTGTTTATCTGTAATGCCGTCACTTCCATGCAGGAAGGGGATTATGTGCTTCTTCCTGTCTATCTCATAAAAAGGACAATTCAACAGCATATGAGATACTGTTTCCACAGAACCCATGCCACACGGGCATTTCCTTTCTTTATGTGGGATTCCAAGGCGGCGTCCAAGGCTAAAAAGAGTCCTGTGAGACTAGCATGAATGATTTTGATGCCCCCCCCCCTTCAACTTTCCAAGCTCCACTCTCACTTCTATTCCATGGTCCCTCACTAGCACAAGCTCTCTCTTTCACTAATTGCGAGGGATGGCCTGGAAATCCAGCAATTGGATAAAGTGATCATGTCGTTCCGCTTGCTAGATGTCGCTTTCTTGCTGAAAATTAAGTGTGCAATCCAATTCCACGCAGAGTACAGGGAAGCTATTTCAGCATTAGTGGCCACTATACCTTCTGTGACCACTATTCAAAGAACCCTTTCCTAGGAGTCAATCTCATTAGATAAAATTACAGCCCTGTTCAAAACCCTCAGTTCTTCTGAGTAGATCTGTTTGGAATTGTTCCCTATACAATGGATGCTTCCATACGAACATCCTGCAGACGAATGTAACAGGGATGTCAGGATATTTTGCAAGGAAATGCAAATATTTTAACGTGGAATTCTGTTTTCCATTTTCTCACGCAATTCAGCTCCATTCCTTTCTGAGGAACGTTTATTTCAACAACACCGCTGGAGATGCTGTGCGTTTTAATGAACATGGAGAGATAATGGAAGGTTTTGATGTTACAAACTGGGTCACCTTCTCAAACAGTTCATTTGTTAGGGTCAAAGTTGGAAGGTTGGATCCTCAAGCCCCTCAAGGCCAAGAGTTAACTGTTAATGATGGTCAAATGGTGTGGCATAGAAGCTTTAATCAGGTGAGACACAGCATCCTTCTATAAAATAAATGGAAAGCACATTGTTTTCAATCATTGCTTTCTATTATTTATTTTTCAATTATGACAGAAAATAAGGGAAACATTGAGAACAATAGAATAAAAAGTCAGTTCAAAGTTCTTCCTGCCTTTTAGTTGCTGAACCATGAAGGGAGAAATTGAAATATGTAAACAAAAAAGACTTGTCTGACGGAAGAGAAGCAGAATAAAAATAAAGCAAAGTAGAATAGTCTGGCTGTTTAGGATTTTCCAGGCTGCCTAGACAGAGTCTGTAAGTTTTTGCTCCTTTTGTCCACATCTTTGGCCAGCATCTTTAGAAGCAGAAGCATGTTATGGTAGGATAGGTGCCGCAGAGAGAAGCACATCCTACCATGACATGCCTCAGTAGATGCCAACCATAGATGCAGGCAGAAAAATTAGGAGCAAAAACTACCAGACCACAACCACAAAGCCTGGAAAACCCCAAACAGCCAGTTGATTCTGGCCATGAAAGCCTTCAGCAGTACCAAACAGTCTGTTCCAGCTTCCACATTTTCACTGCACTGACACCAAAGATGAGTCCATCACACAATATTTGATCTCCACAACTATTTCATTCTTGGCTTTGTAATGAAGTTTGTCATAAAAGCCAACCGTTACTATTTTGGAGTAATCATCATCCATTCTATCTGAAAGCTTCTACCAAGAATAAAACGTTTGTTGGTCTTAAAGGCATCACTGGACTCAAACCTTTCTTTCACTGCTTCAGAGAAACCCAACCACCGACCTGTTTGCATTTCATCCGTAAGGCCGCAGTTCTAAGGGCGTCAGTGCTGTTGAATAAGACAAAATCCAATGCCAAGTAGACTACTTTAGAATCACGACTGAAGCCTGCTGATGTTTCAAAGCATTTAATCAATGAAGGTCAAGGTCAAGCTAACACTCAGGTTGATTCCGCATGGGCGAAAAACAATGGTGTGAAAACGGTGTGAAAACAGTATGAATCCTCTTATACCGTTTTAAACCCTTTGCACCATTTTCACACTGTTTTCACACTGCTTTTTTGGCCCATGCGGAGTTAATACTCTCCCACTGGGTAACATCACACCCCAACATTTACTAGGCATACTTATTTTTGGGGGTGGTTTGCCAGTGCCTTCCCCAGTCATCTACATTTTACCCACAGCAAGGAGGACATCCATTTTACTGGCCTCAGAAGAATGGAAAGGTGCGTCAACTTCCACTGGTTACCTGGAACCGACTACTGTTGGGATCGAACTCAGGTTGTGAGCAGAGCTTTTGACTGCAGTACTGCCACTTACTACTGTGCACTACAGGACTCTTGGACTGAATCAATTATGCTCACACTTTATGTTCTGTTTATAAGCAACTGGCCCACACCAGACAACTCTGCACTCTTAAGAAGAGTTAACTGTGACAAACCCTTTGGCTCATTCCACACGTACAGAATAATGCACTTTCAAACTGCTTTCTGTGCTCTTTGAAGCTGTGTGGAATGGCAAAATCCACTTGCAAACAGTTGTGAAAGTGGTTTGAAAACGCATTATTTTGCCTGTGCGGAAGGGGCTTTTGTTTTCAGTGCACTTAAAATTGTGTTACTGCTGAGCACGGCATTGCAGCTTGCTATGTACAAGCATCACATTCTTTGGCATTGTCATTTCATAGCTTAGGACACTGGTACGTCAACCCATTTCCTAGGCACTATATATTCATCTGAGCCCGGGGGAGGGCGGTCAATAAATAAATAAATAAATACATACATACATACATACATACATACATACATACATACATACATACATACATACATAAATAAATAAATAAATAAATCTTCTTCTCTTTTTTGACAGATATTGCCAATTTCTGTGTGCAATGTCCACTGCTCCCCTGGCTCTAGCAGAAAAAAGAAGGAGGGAGAGAAATTTTGTTGCTACGATTGTGGTCAGTGTCCAGATGGGATGATCTCTGATCAGGAAGGTAGGAGATACAGCGTAGAGAAAAGTTCGCTAGGCTTTATCAAAGGTAATTAAAAAATGAATACAATGCTGGGCAAAAATCTGGACGAAACAGTCAGTTCTGCAATCCAAAATTGGCCTTTCTTATCATTAATTTCTCAGGAAATCATTTCTAACATCCTTCTCATGAGTGATACTGCTCTAGTGTGATTTGTTCTACAGATGAATGCCGTCCAACACTACTCATTCTATTATTTGATGTTGCATATGTGGGTATAGCATCAGATCCTTAATTACCTTCTCATCCACATTTCCCAGTAGTTATTACTCAGCCCTATGAAATTATATCATTGGAGTTTTTTCCGTGTTAGAATTGGATGCTAAGTCACAAAGAATGCCTTGCCAAAAGTCTTTGGCTCATTGGAAAACTAAATTTTATTTGATCAGCAAGAACACATTTTGACTTACAAACCACAAGATTGTTCCTTCCAGCCAGAGGCGTATCTAGGCAAACTGGAGCCTGGGGACAAAACCTGTGTCCGCCACCCTGCCCATATGGGCAGCCACCCTCCCCCACCATGACCAAACAAAGATTTTTTTGCACCAGTTCACAAAACACCTCCCACCCCCAGCAAAACATACATGGCTCTCTCCCTGCCAACTCTCTTTCCTAATTTTGTCCTCACACCAACCCTATGAAGTAGGTTGTTAGCCTGAGAAACAGCTCCAAGACAGTGCAAGTGGGTATTAAGCATGTAAATCTTTCACAAATCACCCCCAGCAAAACGTTTACCAAACAAATGTCAGCATCATCTCTCACAAATCACCCCCACCCCCAGCAAAACATACATAACTTTCTCCCCACCAACTCTCTTTCCAAAGTGAGTCAACTTCCACCCTATGAGGTAGGTTGTTAGCCTGAGAACCAGCTCCTTGCCAGTCCAAGTTGCTCTTAAGCATGTAAATATTGGACAATGGACTCCTTGCTCTTCATTGGACTCAAACAAATATCTGCATCCTTGCTCTTCATTGGACAACTGACCAGTGGAATCCACCAGCATCACTTTCAATGGTGCTTAAACTAGGGAGCCCAGATTCTTCTTTTAAATCCACCTTAAAGGGGTCCCCAGTTAAAACAACATTGGAAGTGATGCTGTTTTGGGGTGGAGTATCCCCCACCCTGAAACAGCATCACTTTCAATGTGGACCTCAGACTTTCAATGTGGACCTCAATCCATGATGAAGGGGGTGGATTTAAAAGGAGAATCTGGGGAAATTTGGGGGGGTGCCTGCTGTCAGGGGTGCAATTGTTAAGCTAGCAGCACCAAACTTTCCGGATATCTTTAGGAGACTCTCCTGATGAGACCAAACACACAAATCAACCTGAAATTTTTGTGCCCCCCATGTGACCAAATGGGGGGTGCCCGGGGACATGGGATACCCTATGGCAGGGACATGGGATACCCAATTGGCCATGCTGGCAGGGGCTGATGGGAATCGTAGTCCATAACATCTGGAGTGCCAAAGGTTCGCCACCACGGCCCTATGGGATATCCCATGTCCCTAGGCAAATATGCCTCTGCTTCCAGCTGTTGCACAAAGTCTTAAAATATTTCAGTAGTTCTTCTATTTCTTTTTCAGATATGGATGCCTGTGCCCAATGTCCAGAAGACCAGCATTCCAACACACCCCAAACAAAATGCATTCCCAAGAATATCAGCTTCCTCTCTTACAAAGAGCCTTTAGGAACCACCCTCGCTACACTGGCTATTTCTTTCTCACTTATCACAGCTTTAGTGCTAGGAACCTTTGTGAAGCACCGGGAAACCCCCATAGTCAAAGCCAACAACCGGAGCCTCACCTATCTCCTTCTAGTCTCCCTCCTGCTCTGCTTCCTCTGCTCCTTGCTCTTCATTGGACAACCTTGGCCAGTCACCTGCCTCCTACGACAAACTACTTTTGGCCTAGTCTTCTCTGTGGCTCTTTCCAGTGTGTTAGCCAAAACCATCACGGTGGTTGTGGCATTCATGGCTACAAAACCAGGAAGTGGGATGAGGAAATGGGTGGGCAAAAAAATGCCAAACTCTATTGTCTTTTCCTGCTCTCTTTTGCAAGCAGGTATCTGTACTCTTTGGCTAACAACTGCCCCTCCCTTCCCAGATGAGGACATGCATTCATTGGATGCAAACATCATCCTGGAATGTAATGAGGGCTCAGCTGTCATGTTTTACTCTGTTTTGGGCTACATGGGTTTCCTGGCCATCGTCAGCTTCGTGTGGTGGCTTTCCTGGCTAGAAAGTTACCTGACAGTTTCAATGAAGCCAAATTCATCACCTTCAGCATGCTGGTTTTCTGTAGTGTTTGGGTATCCTTTGTTCCCACCTACTTGAGCACCAAGGGGAAAGCCATGGTTGCTGTGGAGATCTTCTCCATCTTAGCTTCTAGCAGTGGGTTACTGGGTTGTATTTTTGCTCCAAAATGCTATGTAATTATACTTAGGCCTAGCTTAAATAAAAGGGAGCAGTTAATAAGGGGAAATAAAATAAAATAAGTTTCTTTCTGCCTCGCCATCCTGAATCATAAATGCCTTTTCACTGGTTAATATATGGGACTCACAACAACACCAGCAGAAAACTTCTCAAAAACATCTAATGGAAGTGGTAATCCTCTCAAGATATATCCCGCCATTGCTAGTGCCTGCTTGCAGGACTTTCCCCAGATACTGCAACATGTTGGAAAAACATGATCTTACAGTTAAGGGAAATGCTTGATTGGGAATGTGTGTGTGTGTGTGTGTGTGTGTGTGTGTGTGTGTGTGTGTGTGTGTGTGTGTGTGTGTGTGTGTATGTGTCACCAAGTTAGAGCTAAATTATTGTGACCCCAGCACGGGGCTTTCAAGGCAAGTGAGCTGCAGGTATGGAATTTATTTTTTTTAAAAGGTAAGATGGCCCTCAGAATTTCACATTTGTATTACAGGTAGCATCATCTAGAACAGTGGTGGCGAACCACAGCAGATGTTCATGAACTACATTTTCCCATCAGCCCTGCCAGCTGCCCAATTGGCCATGCGCGGCGGGGCTAATGAAATTAACAATCCATGAATATCTAGATATATAGGATTCTACAGATCAAAATATCTTCTACAGGCTCAATTCTTTGATTTAATTCTCCTTTAAAATCCACCTTAAAGGGAGAATCTGTGGTCCCCAGTTAAAACAATATTGGAAGTGATGCTGTTTTGGGGTGGATTATCCCCCACACTGAAACAGCACCACTTTCAATGTTTAAACTAAGGGAGCACTCCCTTCTCCGCCTTTAAATCCACTAACTGAAGGGGGTGGATTTAAAAAAAGGAAGATAATCTGGGAAAATGTGGTAGGTGCCTGCTGTCAGGGGCGTGCAATTGTTAAGCTAGCAGCACCAAACTTTCAGGGTATATTTAGGAGACTCTCCCGATGATACCACCCAGGTTTGGTGACATTTGGCTCAGGGTGTCCAAAGTTATGGACCCTCAAATGTGTAGCCCCCATCTCCTATTAGCTCCCATTAGAAACAACGGGGGATGGGGCACCTTTTTTGGGAGTTCATAACTTTTGACCCCCTGAACCAAACCTCAGCAAACCCGGGTGGTATCATCAGGAGAGTCTCCCAAAAATCCCTGAAATGTTGGTGCTGCTAGCCTAAACACTGCGCCCCCTGCAGGCCAAAAATGGAAAAAACACTAAAAATACAAAAAACCCACAAATGGGGGGTGGAGCTTCGAACATGTAATTGGAGGGTTGAACCCGGGAACCCCCCCTTACCTATGTCCTTAACAGACCTAACTTAACAGACTCATGCTGCATCAGTGGCGGAGTGCCAAGGTGGTGGGGGGGGGTGCGTTGTGCACTGGGCGCACGCCTGGGGACGGAAAATCACCCTCGGGCCCTCCCCCCTTTCCCTGCACCCCCCACAACCCCCCGTGGCGCCCCCGGCACACACACACCCTTCCCACACTTACCTATGTTCCTTTTCTTTTTTAGTACTTTTTGAGGCTGAAAAAAGCGGCCTATTTACAGTTCAGGCTAAAAACTGCATGAGGAACTACAGTTCCTAGGAGACCTTGGGCCTCACAAGGTCTCCTAGGAAGTATAGTTTGTCAGGCAGTTTTTTCCCTGAACTGTGAAGAGGCCGCTTTTTTCAGCCTCAAAAAGTACTAGAAATAGAAAAGGAATGTAGGTAAGTGTGGGAAGGGGGACAAGGGTGTGTGTGCCATGGGGGGGCACCACGGGGGGCCATGGGGGTGGAAAAAACACACTGCGCACCGGGCGCAGTTTGGCCCAGCTACGCCTCTGTGCTGCATTCAATACTCCTCGTATTCCCAATACTTCATTGATTGGCCTCCTAAAAATAAAAGAACAAGCAGAGAAATGCTGCAAATAAATAGGTGAGGGGAACTGAATGAGCTCAGAAAACTGCACCAAAAGTTCAGGGAAGCAGAGAAGCATGAGAAATGTAGTCAATGGATCGCACAGCAACTGAAGACGTTGTGAAAACATTTCAGCCAGAGATCTTTTTAAAAAACATATCTTGAGGCTGGAAATAAACTGTTTGGGGGTAAAAACAAAAAAAAATCCAATGTGGAACTTCATGGAGGAAACACTTTTTTTCCTGCCTTGAAACATTTGAAAGTAATTCTGTGGAAAAACCCTGTGTCAGCTGCCTAATTTTGGGCGCTTGTCTGATTTTTCCTCCCAATGTACTCTTCATCATATTACATGGGTTCTCTACATGCTCTGTAACTGCTCTACCGCTGTATCTCAACCCTTGCCTATGGATGGCTCCCATTTTTCACATTCCCCCCTATTTAGACTCCTGATACCTTAATTCTGTTTAAGTGGATCACCTCCTTTCCCTGATACAGACGTGTTTATTTAATGCTACTATTTGTTTGCTTGATTGATTTTAAAGCACAATATAATATTATTAGAATGTTATGATAAAATCACGTTTCTTTAAGCAGCTGTCCCAATCCGTCAGGAAACATCCACAAATGGAAGCCGCCTTCATTACCACAGCCCATGCAATTGCTGATGCGTGCTGCTTCCACCCCCGCCCATAGACACAACACAACAATATATCGACTAAACAGGGTTTATTTTTCACTCATATACATCATCGAACTATCAATTCATCACAATCTGACAGTCAGGTCTCTCTGAGAGCCTCACTTTACAAGGTTTAAATATTCTCAGGTCTGACTGAGTGGAAGCCTCCTGCTGCACTAAAAATACATGGTGGGCATGGGTCCAATGACATTTGTCTACTCTGAAATAACATTTATTTTTGTTATTAAGTTATACCCCACCTTTCTATGCAGTGGAGACACAAAGCAGCTTGCATCATTTCTCCTCTCTGCCTTCCCCCCCCCCCTCACAACAACCCTGGGAGGTCCATTAGGCACATGACTTGCCTATAGTCATGCAGGGAGCTTCAGTAGCAAGAGTGGGGAATCAAACCTGTGCTTCCCAGGTCCTGGTGCCCCTCTCTTAACTAGTGCATAACATCAGTCAGTTTAGGCATAAGGAGAAAACACTGCATGAAACTGAACTGCATTCATCTTTTTTTCCTCATCAACTGCTCCCTCTTATTTAACTCTGGCTTTAGAACAATGACATAGCATTTCGGGAAAAAAATGCATCCTAGCAAACCAGCAGTGGAGACCAAGATGGCGAGGATCTCCTCAGCCACCATATATTTTCCTTTGGTGCTCAGGTAGGTTGGAACAAAGGAAATCCACACACTGCAAAAGACCAGCATGCTGAAAGTGATAAATTTTGCTTCATTGAAACTGTGGGGTAACTTCCTGGCGTAGAAAGCCACAATGAAACTGACAATGGCCAGGAAGCCCAAGTAACCCAAGACACAATAGAACATTGACACGGCACCCTCATTGCATTGCAAGACAATTTCTTCATTCACTGAACGTGTGTCAACATCTGGGAAAGGAGGGAAAGTGCTTAGCCAAAAAGTACATATACCAGCCTGTATAAAGGAGCAGGCAAAGATAATATAATGGGCAATTTTTTTCATGATCCATGTATTCAGCTGAGATGTTGGGTTGGTGGCCATGAAGGCCAGAATGACAGTGATGGTTTTTGCCAGGACAATGGAAACAGCCACAGAGAAGACGAGGCCAAAAGCAGTTTGTCGGAAAAGGCAGGTGACTTTTTCAGGCTTTCCAATGAACTGCAAAGAGCAGAGGAAGCCAAGAAGGAGAGCAGTGAGGAGAACATAGGTGAGGCTCAGGTTGTTGGCTTTGACAATGGGCGTGTCTTTGTGCTTCAGGAAGATTCTAAACACCAAGGCCGTAACCAGAGAAGAAGAAATAGCCAGCATAGCTAAGGTGAAGCCTAGTGGTTCTTCATATGAGAGAAAGGTGATAAGTTTGGGAAGGCATTGGTTATGGTAGTCGTTGGGGTAATGGTCTTCTGGACATTGGACACAGTAATCCATATCTGAAAAAGGAAGGTGTACATAAACATTTCAACACTTCAACTAACATCTAGAAGAAAATAGTCCCAGCAAATGAGTTTTGTAAACTCTAACACATTACTTTAGAGCAGTGGTTTCCAAAGTGGCTGGTACTGCCTCCTGGGGGGGCTGTAGGCAGTGGTGGGATTCAAAGAATTAAACAACTGGTTGTTTACAAGCACCATTTATACAACCGGTTCTGCTGAAGTGGTGCAAACCTGCTTAATCCCACCACTGGCTGTAGGATTTTCTAGTGGGGCACTAAGAAGCAAAAGGGTGGCCAGTTGGTGCTGGAAGTGACCCCCTTCAATTGGGTTGTTCACATATTTACAGATCATGCTATGGAATCATGCTGGCAAATCTGGTGGAAACTATCAGATTTTTCTTTTCTGACTTTGAAAAGCTGGTACCAATTGGGTCAAGTTCATCAGTTTTGTTGTATAAATTTAACTACAAAGTTTGAATTGGATTTTGTTCGATTAATTGTTACTTTTTCTAATTTAATTGTTATTATCTTCCTTAGTGATGTGGATTCCGCACAATGTATTTATAACGAGTTGTAATTGTTGTAAATGAGTTCATTTTCCATTAATAAAAATGGAAAACGAGTTTATTTATAAGGATTGCAATTTTCACACCATTTTCACAGTGCTGTTTTTGGCCCATGCGGAATCCGCCATAGTGTTTCAACCACAGAGTGATTACACTTTAAGAAATGTAATAAAAACCTATATAACACAGATGATGAACAATGCAAGCCATCTAAAAATCACAGATATTAAAACTACAGTCCTATTTCCTTTATTAAAAATGCTCTCTTGAAATTTCTCCCAATTTGGGAGCATGTCGGTATATGAGAAATGTGCACAAGCCTGTATTGTCGAAGGCTTTCACGGCCGGAATCACTTGGGTGCTGTGTGGTTTCCGGGCTGTATGGCCGTGTTCTAGCAGCATTCTCTCCTGACGTTTCGCCTGCATCTGTGGCTGGCATCTTCAGAGGATCTGATGTTGGAAAAGCAAGTGGAGTATATATCTGTTGGAGTATCCAGGGTGGGTGGGGAAACCTTGCCTGTGAGTAACAAAGGCGGCAACCAGGTCAATAGTTGAGGGCATCTGAATAGAAGTATGAGTAACAATGAAGACTATAGCCTGGGAGTAACCCTGTAGATAGCAAGGTCACTGGTGGGAGCATCTGAATAGAAGTATCTTGGCCTTTGTTTCTTTTGTCTATGGTCATCCTGTGTTTGTGTGGAGCTGGTTTGACACAGTCTTGACCCTAGTATTTTTCAACACTGGCAACCAAGTTCTGTTCATTTTCATAGTTTCTTCCTTCCTGTTAAAATTGTCCATGTGCTTATGGATTTCAATTGCTTCTCTGTGTAGTCTGACGTAGTGGCTTTCAGAGTGGTCCAGAATTTCTGTTTTTTCAAATAATATTCTATGTCCAGGTTGGTTTATCATGTGTTCTGCTATTGCTGATTTTTCTGGCTGAAATAGTCTGCAGTGCCTTTCGTGTTCTTTGATACGTGTCTGTGCGCTGTGTT
>NC_059431.1:112614434-112632414 GCF_021028975.2 Sphaerodactylus townsendi | reverse complement strand
GGGCACCCCCCCCCCCATTTGATCACATGGGGGGCACAAAAATTTCAGGTTGATTTGTGTGTTCGGTCTCATCAGGAGAGTCTCCTAAAGATATCCAGAAAGTTTGGTGCTGCTAGCTTAACAATTGCACCCCTGACAGCAGGCACCCCCCCCCCAAATTTCCCCAGATTCTCCTTTTAAATCCACCCCCTTCATCATGGATTGAGGTCCACATTGAAAGTCTGAGGTCCACATTGAAAGTGATGCTGTTTCAGGGTGGGGGATAATCCACCCCAAAACAGCATCACTTCCAATGTTGTTTTAACTGGAGACCTCTTTAAGGCCAAAAGTAGTTTGTCGTAAGAGGCAGGTGACTGGCCAAGGTTGTCCAATGAAGAGCAAGGAGCAGAGGAGTCCAATGAAGAGCAAGGAGTCCATTGTCCAATGAAGAGCAAGGAGCAAGGAGCGGTTCCAGGTAACCAGTGGAAGTTGACTCACTTTGGTAAATTTGTTTGGTAAATGTGTTGCTGGGGGTGATTTGTGAAAGATTTACATGCTTAATACCCACTTGCACTGTTTTGGAGCTGTTTCTCAGGCTAACAACCTACTTCGTAGGGTTGGTGTGAGGACAAAATTAGGAAAGAGAGTTGGTGGGGAGAGAGCCATATATGTTTTGCTGGGGGTGGGATGTGTTTTGTGAACTGGTGCAAAAAATCATTGTTTGGTCATGGTGGGGGAGGGTGGCTGCCCATATGGGCAGGGTGCCAAACTCAAGTTTTTGTCCCCAGGCTCCACTTTTCCTAGATACGCCTCTGGATGGAAGGAACAATCTTGTGGTTTGTAAGTCAAAATGTGTTCTTGCTGATTAAATAAAATTAAGTTTTCCAATGAGCCAAAGACTTTTGGCAAGGCATTCTTTGTGACTTAGCACCCAATTCTAACACGGAAAAAACTCCAATGATATAATTTCATAGGGTGAGTAGTAATAACTATTGGGAAATGTGGATGAGAAGGTAATTAAGGATCTGATGCTATACCCATATATACAACATCAAATAATAGAATGAGTCGTGTTGGAGGGCATTCATCTGTAGAACAAATCACACTTGAGCAGTATCATTCATGAGAAGGATGTTAGAAATGATTTCCTGAGAAATTAATGATAAGAAAGGCCACCTTTGGATTGCAGAACTGACTGTTTCGTCCAGATTTTTGCCCATCATTGTATTTATTTTTAATTCCCTTTGGTAAAGCCTAGCTAACTTTTCTCTACGCTGTATCTCCTACCTTCCTGATCAGAGATCATCCCATCTGGACACTGACCACAATCATAGCAACAAAATTTCTCTCCCTCCTTCTTCTTTCTGGTTGAGCCAGGGGAGCAGTGGACATTGCACACAGAAATTGGCAATATCTGTCAAAAAAAGAAAGAAGATGAATATGTAGTGCCTAGAAAATGGGTTGAAGCACCAGTGTCCTAAGCTATGAAATGACAATACCAAAGAATGTGATGCTTATACATAGCAAGCTGCAATGCAATGCTCAGCAGTAACACTATTTTTAGTGCACTGAAAACAAAAGCCCCTTCCGCACAGGCAAAATAATGCGTTTTCAAACCACTTTCACAACTGTTTGCAAGTGGATTTTGCCATTCCACACAGCTTCAAAGAGCACAGAAAGCAGTTTGAAAGTGCATTATTCTGTACGTGTGGAATGAGCCAAAGGGTTTGTCACAGTTAACTCTTCTTAGGAGTGCAGAGTTGTCTGGTGTGGGCCAGTTGCTTATAAACAGAACATAAAGTGTGAGCATAATTGATTCAGTCCAAGAGTCCTGTAGTGCACAGTGGTAAGTGGCAGTACTGCAGTCAAAAGCTCTGCTCACAACCTGAGTTCGATCCCAACAGTAGTCGGTTCCAGGTAACCGGTTGAAGTTGACGCACCTTTCCATTCTTCTGAGGCCAGTAAAATGAATCGCCCAAATTCCCGCCGTGGGTAAAATGTAGATGATCGGGGAAGGCAGTGGCAAAGCACCCCATAAAATTCGCACGCCAGTAAATGTTGGGGCTTTGATGTTACCTAGTGGGAGAGTATTAACTCCGCATGGGCCAAAAAAAAAAAGAAAAGGAAACCGTGTGAAAATGCGCCGGTTTAAAACGGTATAAAAGGAGTTATAATTGCTTTCACACCGCTTTCACACCGTTGCCGCCTATGCGGAATCAACCTGAGTAAGAATAATCTTGACCTTCATTGACAAATGCGTTGAAACATCAGCAGGCTTCAATCGTGATTCTAAAAGTATACTACCGTACTGGATTTTGCCCTTATTCAACAGAGCAATGACTTTAGAACTGCAGCCTTACGGATGAAATGCAAACAGGTGGGTGGTTGGGTTTCTCTTGAAGCAGTGAAAGAAAGGTTTGAGTCCAGTGGATGCCTCTTGGACCATTGCCGCTTATTCTTGGTAGAAGCTTTCAGATAGAATGGATGATGATTACTCCAAAATAGTAACGGTTGGCTTTTATGATAAACTTCATTGCAAAGCCAAGAATGAAATAGTTATGGAGATCAAATATTGTGTGATGGACTCATCTTTGGTATCACTGCAGTGAAAATGTGGAAGCTGGAACAGACTATTTGGTATTGCCGAAGCCGCTCATGGTAACCAACCCGGCTGTTTGGGGTTTCCCAGGCTTCGTGGTTGTACAACGGCAGTTTTTGCTCCTACCTTTTCTGCCTATATCTATGGTTGGCATTTACTGAGTATGTCATGGTAGGATGCGCTTCTCTCTGCGTACCTATCCTGCCACTACATGCTTTTCTAAGCGCCTAAAGATGCTGGCCAAAGATGTGGACAAAAGGAGCAAAAAAAACTTTCATATTCCTGGTCTAGGCAGCCTGGAAAAATCCTAAATACTGTGACTATTCTACTTTGCCTTACTTTGCCTCTGCTTCTCTTCCGTCAGACAAGTCTCTTTTGTTTACATATTTCAATTTCTCCCTTCAAGTGGTTCAGCAAACTAAAGGGTGGCAGGAAGAACTTTTGAACTGACCTCGCATTCTTTATTGTTCTAAACGTTTCCTTTATTTTCTGCTTCAATTGAAAAATAAACAAATAATAGAAAGCAATGTGCTTTCTCCCATTTATTCTACAGAAGGATGTTGTGTCTCACCTGATTAAAGCTTCTATGCCACACCATTTGACCATCATTAACAGTTAACTCTTGGCTTTGAGGTGCTCGGCGTCTTAACCTTCCAACCTCGGACCTCAACAAATGAACTGTTTGAGAAGGTGACCCAGTTTGTAACATCAAAACCTTCCATTATCTCTCCATGTTCGCTAGCCAAAACGCATTACATCTCCAGCAGCGAAGTTGAAACAAACGTTCCTTCGAAGCGAATGGTTAAATTTATGTCGGAAAACAGAATTTCATCGCTAAAATATTTGCATTTCCTTGCAAAATATCCCGACATCCCTGTTACATCTGGGTTTGCAGGATGTTCAGCATGGAAGCATCCATTGTATAGGGAACAATTCCAAACAGATCTGCTAATTTGCAAAGAAACCGGAGGGTTTTGAACAGGGCTGTAATTTTATCTAATGAGATTGACTCCTAGGAAAGTGTTCCTTGAATAGTGGATACAGAGTGGTATAGCGTGGTATATGTCAGTAATGCTGAAATAGCTTCCCTGTACTCCGTATGGAATTGGATTGCACACTTAATTTTCAGCAAGAAAGCGTACATCTAGCGTTGTGAACGACATGATCACTTTTTTTTATCCAACATGGATTTCCAGGCCAACCCTCGCAAGTAGTGAAAGAGAGAGCTTGTGCTAGTGAGGGACCATGGGATAGAGGTGAGAGTGGAGCTTGGAAAAGTGAGGGGGGGGGCATCAAAATCATCCATGCAAGTCTCACAGGACTCTTTTTAGCCTTGGACGCCACCTTGGAATCCTAAGACATAAAGAAAGGCAAACACCGCGTACATGGGTCCTGTGGAAACAGTACCGCATATGTTGCCGAACGTCCTTTTTATGAGATAGGCAGGAAGAAGCATATAATCCCCTTCCTGTACATGGAAGCAAGGCATTACAGATAAACAGAAGGTTATATATCTTTTAAACAGCCACAACTACGAAGCCGCTGGAAGCGGTGGCTAACTTTTTAAATCGTGTTATTTTAACTCGGCCAGAAGTTGTAAAGGCTGTTATTATCTTGTAATGGCTCGCTTCCGCGACGGGCGAAATATGACATCGCCGCCGCGGAAACGGCAGCGTCAGAGCGAGAGCTGCTCACAGACGCCAAGAAAGGCGGAGGTGCGCAGTCGCTGTCGCGAAAACGCTAAACCGGCGCGAAGACGCCGTATTCAAAAAACGCTTCCAACCGCTCCTTTTCCCCATGTGACGCATCGACGCCGCATCTCCGTGCTTAACCGCCGCCACGGGAGATTGCCTTCAAAAATGCCATCTGCTAAAAGGCCAAGCTGGGCCACCTCCCCCGCCTATCGTTTGTCCCTGCGATTTCCCTGCACGGTCAGGCACCTTTCCTGGATCCATGTCGCCTGTGCAGATGGTGGCTGGCCATACACACTCTGGTCTCACAGGTAACATCAACTGGGGCCTTCCAGCGGCTTCCTCGTGCTTAACTGTCACATTTAAGTGGGGCTGCGATCTCCCGCGAGTTCAGCTTCTGTCTGTGCGAACGCTTTTTTTCGGAGGCGTCGCAATTTACGACGTCATCGCGTCGCTCCTTTTGCCCGTGCGGAAACAGCCTAAGTTAATCTTAAACTATTTATATGCCATTAAAGGTATTCGAAATCGAATCGACTCTTTTTATTTCAAATTCTCAACGGGGCCAGAGGTACATATTCTTAAATCATGGACAGAGGAGGGCTATTTCTGTCTAAACTCAGCGATATCCCAGGACTGCAACAATTCAAACGTAAGCCCTCAGAAGCAAAATCATTTCCCACGCAAAATCCATGCCCTCAAGTAAAGTAACTGGGGCCTGTTCAATATCAAAAAATGATACCATATCAAACAAATTTAAATGTTTTTGAAGAGTTAACATAATCACTCCAAGGCATGGTAACCAGTGAACAAGGCATTCTTGTTAAAGAGGAATCTATGAATGGGTTATTGGACACACCAAAAAAATGGAACTCTCCTGTAACATAGGAGCTGGCAGCCAACTTATTAGCCCATAGTGATCCAAATGTAAGGAAGATGGCTTCATACAGAATTGTAAGAAAAGACAAAACAAACCATGGTTTGACAGCGAGCAACGTGCTCAAAAAAAAGTACAATTGTCCTAAGCCATATAGAAAGCAAAGGAAGCAGTTCAATCTCGGCTGTAAAAAGAACGGAAGCTCCAGCTAAAATTCCTAGATCACAAAAAAAAGTATAAACAAACACTCGCTAAGAAAAAAAATCAAATATAATGAAATTTATAAAGATCTGATACGTTTATCGACTAAGAAGAAAAATCAATCTCTGTTCTGGAAACTCATCCAAAAACGGAAGCAAAGGATTACTCCACCCAACTTGAAATGTATATACCACCTAATAAAATGGATTTGAGTTCTTCCAGAAGCTATATTATGACTATGAAGAGCCACCATTACATGAGGACTTTTTAACAAACATCTTGTGACATGGCCTGCAGTTAGTACAAGGGAAACAAAGTACACCACATTAAACAGGCTGAGTTATGGAAAGCCTCTGCCTTAGACCTGAATTACAACAGAAGTCCTGAAAGGGAACATTGATTGGTGGGCTCAATTTCACACAACGTATTTACCTACATTAGGATATGAACGGGACGGATCCCCAAAAGATTGTGAAACGGCCACCACTGTTCCCCTACACAAAAAAAGGTGATAAAAAAGATCCTAAAAACTACAGGCCAATTAGCCTCCTTAGTGTATTAAGTAAATTATATCTCAAGACATCTGTTGGAGAAAATAAATCCACTCATTGGAAAGAGAAGATCTAATAGATATAGCACAAGCTGGCTTCAGAGAGGGACGCTCCACTACTGAGCATTCACTAATTATACAACATCTGATTGAAAAATATGCCGCTAGTGGTCCAACATCTGCATTTGTCGTGATTCATTGATCTGAAGTCCGGCTTTTTGATTCCATCTCCAGACACAAGCTTTGGCAGAAATTAGAGGTATCTAGCATAGATAAGAGGCTTTACTTTTTTGATAATGTGCCTTGCATAACCAAGCAAAAATGAAACTTCGATGCAACCCAGCAGCGCATCTCACTAATCCTAATCAACACACATAAGGATGCCAGACAGGGATGCTTATTAGCTCCCACCCTATTCAACTTTTTCATAAACAACCCACAAAACAACTGGAAAAATATTGATAGCCATCCACCCAAGTTGGCCTCTGGCCAAACATCTGGCAATACTCTTATATGCAGATGATATTGTTCTCCTGTCCAGAACAGCAGTAGGACTGTAGAATATTCTCCGGAGCTTCACAGAGTATTGTGAAAAGGAAGAACTGGTCATAAAATTTTTCCCAAAACAAAAATTATGAAATTTGGCAGTAAAACTAAAAAAGAGAACTTTGGAATATAAAAGGCAAATAAAATTGAACAAGTAAACATCTTTTAAATATTTGGTAGTGGCAACACAACCTTCCGGATCCAACAGCGAGCATTTAAAATTAGTAACAGAAATGGCATGAAAGAACTATGCACGCTTGTGCTTAAAATTCTCCTTTTGTTCAAAGGGGGCCTATTACCCTACAGCACTAAAATTGTATCAGGTTAAAACTATTCCACAACTTATATATGGAGTATACTCCAAATCAAAAATGACAAATATAAAGATCTTGGAGAGAACCCAAAGTTCGAAATTCCTAAGAGCTATTTTGCAAGGTACCTCCGGGAGTGGCTAACGCCTTTCGCTAGAAGTCGGATTAATAAGGATAGAAGATAGAATTCTTCCTTCCAAACAGCCTATCTATGGTTGAAGGCACATAGTAATCAAAAAAGGATTATGGCCACTCATTGTCAGTGCGACTCTTTTCAACCCAGATGGATTCGGGAAGTCAATGAGAAGGCAACAAGGATGGGTTTATCACTTCCTGATTTAAAAATCTCAACCCATATTTACAGCAAAAAAGCACTCTCAAGCAAAGGGTACAGGATATTGCTAGACAAACAAGATCTGCATAAGTATCCTGGATTTTACATTAGAGGCATCTCGTAGATACATACAGTCACCAGCCCCATATATGGTATCCAACATTGAAATACATACACTCAGAAGGGCATTTCTACCCAGGTGAGATGCACTTCGCTCCCGTCTCAAGCGATCCCAGAAGTGGGAGATATAAGAAGATACCCAAAGAAAGGAGGATCTGTTCCTGTAATTTAGAAGAAATGGACAAATTACAGGCCACATCCTCCTCCCGCTGCCCTCACTTTACAGAAATAAGAGCCAAAAATACTTTTAGACCCAAATATTTAAATACCTTCAGGGGCTATCCAGTAGAAAATGTATGTATAAGGAAGCTCCTGGAAGACAAAAAATCCAAACCGGTCTAGATTACAGCCACCAAATTTTGTACATCTGTTATAAAGAAACGCGAGACCAGTGAGCAGGCAACTGATATTGCATTAGAGATACAGATATATATGCATATATATGGCTCATGCACTATTAATTATTAATAATATTATTACTATTTTAATTCCAGGGATTGAGTAAATGGGAGTGCAAACAGGCCAAAACACACATAAGAAAAAGCCCATGCATATATGAATACCTTTAAACTAAGTGACTCATTTTAATGCTAAGTTATGGAATGAATCCATTTTAACGCTAAGTTATAGATTGAATATAATTTTAATGCTAAGTTATTGATTGGACTTAATTTTAACGCTAAGTTATGGATTGAATGATTTTTAATGCCGTTATAGGTGGGATTTATTTTAACGCTAAGTTATGGACTGAATGTATTTTAACGCTAAGTTATCGTATGTATGGGACAAGTGAAACAAATTAGGCCTCAGTGTTGTTTTTAGGGTATTTATATATTACAATTACACGGGGAATTAAGGTTGAGAGTGTGTATAGAATTTGTTGATCCTCGACTGTAATTTGCTGTATAGAATTTGTCGGTCCCTGACTGTAATTTGCTGGTCTTTGACTGTAATAAAGTGAAATTGAAAAATAGTGATCCAAATGTGACTTTGGCAACCATGAAATTTTCATCTCTGGTGTTTAATGCTATCATTTCCTGAATTCTAATAGTTCAGTTTTGTATATTCATCATTTTGGGTATTCATAATTTTGGAAAATTGAAAATTTAAAGAAAAATGCTATATATACAAATATTTCAAATTATCTTGTTTATAAATGAAGCTTTTTTATTTTGCTCACGACTTGTCAGTTTATGAACATTTCATACAGGGAATCTCCTCTTCTTACTTGTTGTGAACCTGCATGGTTCTTTTTTTCCCCTTATTTTTCCCAACAAAGTTATATTAACATAAATATCAACACTGAAGCTATTACACAACATAAATTATTTGATAATTTGGCAATCCTAACTAAATATAGATTATTATATTACAAAATTAAAACCTTAAATATTGCTGTTAATCATACAAATATCTTCAAAAAAGTTCAGTATGCCATGTAATCTCCTCTTCTTAAAGGAGAGGTTTATA
Source organism: Sphaerodactylus townsendi (assembly GCF_021028975.2). NCBI lineage: Eukaryota > Metazoa > Chordata > Lepidosauria > Squamata > Sphaerodactylidae > Sphaerodactylus > Sphaerodactylus townsendi. The sequence continues at coordinate 112,623,739 of NC_059431.1, read as the reverse complement.
CCTGCCATGGCTCTATTTTCTGGAAACCAAGCCCCGCTCCATCCATCAAGCGCTTTCGTTTAGACCTGGATGTGTATATGGCGTGCAACGCATGTGCCACAGCATAGGCGGCATTGTAGACATTGTAGCTGCGTCCAGTCATGCTCCTTTCAAACAAAATAGCAGGGAGGCTATCCAGCTTCTCCTCCCCAGTGCAGACCCTGTCGTTCTCCTCATGCAGACCAGACAACTTGAAAGTGCAGCTGAACACTTGCTCCCAGAATTCCTGGATGAAGCCATCCCCTTTGGACCAGGAAGGTTTTATCATCTGAAGGAAGTCTTGGAATCTTGGTGGCTGATTGGAATGAACTGCAAAGGATAGGGCCCCATGGAAAATCTTTATATCCCAACTCTTTTGAATAGACCATGTGTTAAACTCCCACTGGAAGGTAACAATCCAGACTTTGCCCAGTGGTGGCAGACCAAACTTTTCTGCCTCAGTTAACAGTATGCTCAGAATCTGCAGTGATGGTGGCTCTCCGTATACGAAATAGACGTTGGCTTTGCTTTCCAAGAACACACCATATTGTTCTATAAACAACATCACCTCTCTTAAATAAACATCCAAAAAGGTTATTTTTGCTATTCTCGTTGTGAAGGAAAGACAGATTTTATTCTGTGTAAGCAAAGGAACCACTGTCTGCAAAAAATTGTCTCCATTGGCATCATCCATCGCTATAAGGCCAATCCATGTCCATCTGAAATGAGCAAGTAAACGCACAACCCCCATGTACTGGTGAGCTTCATTTGGGACCATCTGATACAAATAAGGGAACAACATTTTGCCTCCCCATGCTTAGAAGGGCTTAAAAGTGATCCTAAAGTGAATCCAAAGAAAAAAAATATAGGCTTGTCTTTCAAATAAAACTATATGTACCCTGTTGTGACAACTCTACAGCCAGGTAGATTGGGCTTTGTTTGATTTATTGGACCTTGTGGAACCTTGGAGATGCCTAAAGTGGTGGCTATATTGGTAGAGGTTTCCAAGGCAAGAGCTCCAATGACAGATACGAGATGTTTCTGGCTATCGCACTTGAAATTGGGGACAAATCTCTGCTGTGTCGAAAGCAGGCTTAGAGTGGCCTTGTAAGTCATCCTTCCAGTGTAGCTGTTGAGCATGTGGAACCCCAGTGTGATGTTTGGTAAGATTACGGGGTTCTCATTGATCTCTTTTATAGCAAACGCCAAGGCCACAATGTGCTGATATTCTTTTGGTACTGAACTGCAAGAAGAATTACAGGTTATTTAACTGACTTGGAATGATAAGAGCATGCCATACTGAGAGTGGCCCTTTCCACACAAGAAACTTACAATGTTTTATTTATTTATTTATTATTTTATTTATTTCTTCGATTTTTATACCGCCCACTCCCCAAAGGGATGAAATTGTTTCCTCTGTGGAGTTCCACATTGCTTTCCCTCCCTTTGGTTTTGGAAATGTTTTATTTCCAGCCTGAAATTTTTTATTTAAAAAAAAACATCTCTTTTACAGCTGTTCTTTTGTGTGAAATTTCTGAGCCATCTTTTTTTCACTGTGCAGTCATTTTAAAAATGTTTTATCTTACTCATTTTTTCCAGGCCTCTTTGGTGTCACTCAACATGCTCCTCAGCTCCATTTTTCCCATCCCTGAGATGATCTCCCCCCTCACCTGTTTATTTCCTGCCTGCCTGCCTGCCTGCCTGCCTGCCTGCCTGCCTGCCTGCCTGCCTGCGTGCGTGCGTGCGTGCGTGCGTGCGTGTGTGTGTGTGTGTGTGTGTTGGCTGCTTGGGTGAATCAATGAAGCACTGATTAAAGCTATAGAGCACCTAAGCAATGAATCCATGAAACTTCTTTTTACAAAAATAAGCAAAAACAAAAAAAAGTAACTCCTCACAGTGGTATTGGTCTGTGGTCATGCATAAATAAACACTAATATTAACCCCTCCCAGCAGCCATGAAGCACTGGAAAAAAGCGAGTGAGGACAAACATCATGGTGGGGTGGGTGTGTGGAAAATGTTCTTGAAACATTGTGCAGAAAGACCCATTGTCTGCCTTTTCCATTATCATCCGTTGAGTTTTCTTTGAAAAGTGGTTTGGGCAAGTAGCTATGTTGGTCTCCAATAAGACAGCCAGATTCAACTCCAGCTAGCACTTTAAAGACCAACTAGATTTCCAGGATAAAAGCTTTTCGCAGTCAAGGGTACCCACCTTAGATGTCTGACAAGTGGAGCTGTAACTGTCAAAAACAGAAACTGTAAAAATCTTGGGGTCTTTAATATTGTTACCGCGGGGTAACGAGTTTAAGAAAATTAAGCCCAAAAAGCTCAAGCCGACTATGAATAAAATCAAAGAAAAGTTTTATTCAGGCCAACAAACGGGCCAGCTAGTATCAGAGGAGCCACACCAAAATGGCGGCAGTCTCGTATTTTTATAGGTTACATCAGCAAAGCATTAAAAGAATACACCCCAAAGTGCAATCATCATCAATCAATCATTCAAAAAGGGTGGAGATCATCCCCTTACCCAAAACATGTTGGGCAAACTGATGCCCTTATTGGAAGATGTCAGTATTTCACCCTTTGACGTCCTGTGAACTAAGGCCCAGCCTCACCTTATCAGTATTGGTCTCTGCTGCCCTATTTTCTAGACAAAGAGCCTAAACATTTTGCCCTGTTCTTGCTTTGTATCAGAAAAAGGGCAGACTCAAGGTGCCAGCGGGGAAAATAAGACCCCGAAAACAACTTAGTTCACAATCTCTCACATTCCCATGTAGAAGTAAGCACAAGGGGCATTCTTCAGGGTTGTTACAAATCTGGTTAGCAACAGGGAAAAGGGCAGCAAGCAAAAAGGCCTGCATGTATTTTTGTTCAGCAGCTTCATGGTTGCCAACACCCAATTATAAGAAAAAGGAGATAATGGGCGGGGGGGACAGTCTTGCTTATAGGTTACTTATAGAAATTGGGGAAATCCTTTTAACCTGGCTCTGTGCCTACAATATTCTATTGAACTCAAATCTTGTCTTTGAAGAGTAGGGGTTTTAAAAAGCCTTCTAGATTCTACTCTAGGTGCTAATTAATAAACAAGATGGCCCAGCTTTTGAGTGTGTCTGTTTCTTAGGAAGAAGTTGCATTTGTTCAAACAAGGGTGTGAAATTCCATCCACTTGCGAGGAAGCTGGTCGGCTGCACTTTCGTCCTAAATCAAGAACATCATTGACTAACAGACTACCCCTCCGAGAAATGCTTTTGTAGGAGCTGTACTCATATGAGCTTGAAATTCTAAGTTTTCTCATGTTTTTAATGTGTTAAGGAGACACGAAATGTAGTCAGCTGTATTACTTGGATTTCCCCATCATTCATACCATATATGATGGTTACTGAGAATCACAGAACCAAGTGATTAAAGTGACAGAAACAGACACTCAAAATGAGGAGCGTGTAAGCTAACTATTTCTCCCAACAAAAATGTAATGAAGGAGACTTTAAAGAGCCACTGAAAAATTATAATACAAATGGGAAATACACATTTAAGGTTGTACAAACATGTGTATTTTGTCACAGAGCTAGCTGGAAAAGGAGACATCTCAAATCGGGTGCCAGGAAAAAATAACCCTGAACAATGGTAAACAACAAAGCAGTAAGAGACAAAAATCACTTCAATAGGTTGGAAATAATGCAGTTAATATCAATAGATAAATATCTGGGCATATTTGGAAGAAGAAGAGGAGGAGGAGGAGGAGGAGGAGGAGGAGGAGGAGGAGGAGGAGGAGTTTGGATTTCTATCCCACCTTTCTCTAGCCGTGAGAACCTTCAATTTTACATTGTTGTGAAAGGCCCCAGCCTAAGATCTTGGACAGCTACTGCCAGTCAAATTTGCTATCGCCAAAATGAACCAAAATGTTCTTGAGGCTTACCTCACACCTGGAGTTTAATGATATGATTCAGAAAAGCTAACTGGACCCCCAGACCTTTTTAAGTGCATGTTTAAAGCATGAACCAGCACAATAGACATTTGGGGAAAGGATCAAAAGCCTTTGAAAAAGAGCGGGGGATACATGCTTACACCGGTTGATCAGTCAGTATCTGTGTGGGCTGTTCCTCAAAAGAAGGAGTGTTGTCAAAGAAGAAGATGTGATATGGGATCCTGCCAATGACAAGGTCTCCTGGCTGATAAAAGGCATGAATAATAGGAAAAGAATCTTCAGGGAAGGGGCAGTTCATGGAGGGCATCTTACAGACTGCCTGGCACAACAGTACAAGCAGCAACATCACGACCCTCATGATGCTGATGACAAAAAACTCTCCCCCAGGAGAAAATCTCAATGTTTCCATCTTCTGAATTATCTGGCTAACTTCAGTCCCATCACAGCCTCACTTGAAAGGCAAATGGCTGAGATGAACCATTCTCCACCACAGATGTCTGCACGAATGTAGTTATGTTGTGGTAAATAATGATGGTCCCTTTTGACATTTACGAACAACATTTCCCCTGTTTTTATGACACACAAGGTCACTCTATGAAGCAATGAAAGGACAATCAGGAGTAGGAAGGCTGCAGGGATGACATTATTCTTGAGTTTGGGGTTGTATGCTCAAAATGGTGAAAGAATCAACTGGAGGAAAGATACTATATGAAAAATCTGACATAGCCTTGCCTTTCTCTACGCCCACTTCTGGGAAAACCTGGGATGCATTTATACATTTTTTGGAATGTAGATAATACAGGTCTTGCTAGTAGCCGATGAAAATACATCTGGTCATCAGGGGGAGAACAGTAATTATGGCAATGATAGGGCTGTACAAAGGCAGATGATGAAATAGTTTGGAAAAACAAAACTTTCTGTATGTTCTTGAAAAAGGGACCTCTCGTCTTTTGACTCCAGTCTTACTCAAAAGCCAGTTACTTGGTCATCTTTGTTCTCAAGTTAGTTTCTACAGTTTGTGACATTTATGCAGAGGCGTAGCTGGGCCAGAGTATGACCGGTGCGCACTCTATGTTTTCCACCACCACCACCCCTGCAACACTCTGCCCCCCACCCCCCACCCTACCTTAGTGCAGGCTGGAGAAGCAGCCTGTTCCCTTCAGGCTGAAAATGGCCTGGTGGGAACTACACTTCCCATGAGATCCTGGGGCTCGCAAGGTCTCCTGGGAAGTGTAGTTCCCACCAGGACATTTTCAGCCTGAAAAGAGCAGGCCGCTTCTCCAGACTGCACTCTTTCACGAAGGTAAGTGTGTGGGGGGGAGTACCACAGGGGGACAGGAGGGGTGATTTTTTCACCCCCAGGCACCTGCCTGGTGCAACAGGTACCCCCTGGTCCCCTGTTAGCTCTGCCTCTGCTTTTACGATTGGTGCTTAGCAATCCTTGATCAGATTTACAGTGTCACTGTGTAAATACTAATTGGGAGCAATGGCAATCCAGCTTGGGGCAAGATCACAAGTAGGGGAAGTTTATAATATCCCATCATATCATTTCTCCTATTTAAAATGCTAGCAGGAGCTGCTCTTTGCCCACAGAAAGACCCCTGTGGTATCTCTATATGTTTCATCACAGGATAAAAAGCAATTCTGAAGGCAACATGATTGACATCAGAACAAGAGCATACTGCATCTTCCCTGTCACTGGAACAGTGGCTCAGATCAGGTGTGATTCAGACATAGCTGTGACTTAAGAAATGCCTCTGCATCTACTTAGCTCTCTTAGAACAGACTATTTAATTCCTGGCCATAGTGTTAGCAGACAGTCCCATGGTGGAAAGCGGGGGGGGGGGGGGCTGATTCTAAAACAATAATGTCTCTACCCGCTTGCCAATCATGGGGTGATTGAGGAATGCAGTCTGCAGATGGGCATAAGTAGGCCAGTCATATAGTCGGGGGGGGGGGCACTCATATCCATCTGGGTCTCAGAGCAAAGTGGTCCGACCATGGCACTCTGTCAATAGAGGTCAGTGTCATATCCACCCCATCCCAAAGATCACATCCAGCACAACCATGATCTCCTTGGCGTGTGCGACCTGTTGTAACCAGGGAGAGTCTCAGTGCCATCAAGGATAACATCAGGACTGCTGCTTGTGAAGATGAGGTCGAATCTACATGGAATTTGAAGTCCCCCAAGAATTGTATGGTACCTAAAAGCCCAGTCTGATATGACCTCCAGTAATATCAGTAGGCTGTCTGTTGGTGCACTAGGAAGCCAGTACACCAGTAGGACAGCCCAACTCTCCAATGCAGACACTTCTCAGACACATTCATTCATTCATTCATTCATTCATTCATTCATTCATTCATTCATTCATTCATTCATTCATTCATTTATTTATTTATTTATTTATTTATTTATTTATTTATTTATTTATTTATTTAAACTTGATAAACCGCCCACCCCCGAAGGGCTCTGGGCGGTGTACAACAGAACAACAACTAAAAACAATAGTTCACAATAAATAATTAATAAATAATTAAAATTCATAACTCAACTCAATATAAGACAGCAGCATCCCAAACCAAATAAAAATAATACTGATGATACTGATGATACTAATGATGGCGCCCGATCCCAAGGCCGGGAGGGGACAGACAATACCAAAAAGATGTCACATTGGTAATGCCGATGATGGTACGGCACACCTCAGCCTTTACAAAGTGTACTGATTGATACGTGTTCAGCAGCTTCTAATCCAGCGATGGCAAACCTTTTCAAGACCGAGTGCCCAAATTGCAACCCAAAACCCACTTATTTATCATAAAGTGCCAACATGGCAATTTAACCTGAATACTGAGGTTTAAGTTTAGAAAAACCGGTTGGCTCTGAGACGTGTGTTACTTGGGAGTAAGCTTGGTGGTAGTCGGTGGCTTTGCTTTGAAGCAACCGTACAACTCTTCCAACGGGTGAATCACAACCCTAGGAGGGTTTACTCAGAAGCAAGCCCCATTGCCAGCAACCGAGCTTACTCCCAGGTAAAGGATTGTGTTTTAATTCTTCGCATGAAAAATCAGTGGGGTGTAACATTGCTTTACAGGGTTACCTACAGTTCTTCCCCAAAACCAGGTCTTAGGTTTAATGCTAATAATCAAGCCCAGCAGCCCAGGCCAGCCTAGATGTGGGGGGGGGGACTCTGTTTGCATGTGCCCACAGAGAGGGCTCTGAGTGCCACCTCTGGCACCCGTGCCATAGGTTCGCCACCAGTGTTCTAATCTATAAAAGGCCACCTGATTAGATTCTTACAATTTTTCTTGCCCCGCTCCATGGCTGTTCCATTTGGGGTCTCTAGATTCCCTTTTTGACAAGCTGAACTGACAAACCCAACTAGCTCTGCTTCTGTGTACAGAGACAATTTGGATGATTTTGGCCAAGTTCATCAACTGTTCTCCTATATTTTTGGCTAGAGTCATAAAAAAAGCTTTAAAAACCCATTACGTAGGGCAACGTGGAAATGCCAGTATAATGAAGTATGTCCCCAGTGTTGATCTTGTTACAGTTTAACCACAGTCAGAGTTTTCAGTTAGACCTATACGAATGAAAAATTCAGATTTGGTAAATACCTAATTACATATGAACATAGTATAGACCCGTGATGGCGAACCTATGGCACTCCAGATGTTCATGGACTACAATTCCCATCAGCCCCTGCCAGCATGCCATGCTGTAGTCCATGAACATCTGGAGTGCCATAGGTTTGCCACCACTGGTATAGACATTTTTAATGCCAATTACTGAAGAATATCCTTTCATCTATAAAAACTTCTGTTGGGGATTGGAGAGGCTGGGAGAAGAAGTCAATGTATGGCTACCAATCTTGATCCTCCTTGATCTCAGATTGCAAATGCCTTAGCAGACCAGGTGCTCAGGAGCAGCAGCAGCAGAAGGCCATTGCTTTCACATCCTGCACGTGAGCTCCCAAAGGCACCTGGTGGGCCACTGCGAGTAGCAGAGTGCTGGACTAGATGGACTCTGGTCTGATCCAGCAGGCTAGTTCTTGTGTTCTTATGTAGTTCTTATGTAGTTCTTATGATTCCAAATACTGCCTTTTTCCACAAGAGAATGCACTGGATCTTTGGGAAGATTTTACATTTAATTATTAAAAACTTTATTTTGATTTTTCATTAAACACCCCCTACTGTTCATCTCAGGCCTCAGTATAATGATATAGCATTCGGGCATAAAGATGCAGCCCAATAACCCAGCACTAGAAGCCAAGATGGAGAAGATCTCCATGACAACCATGTCTTTCCCTCTGAGAAAACTATACTATAACCCAGAGAGTGGAAACATTTTTGATGCCTCACTTCTTGCTGTTGTAGAGCAGGCACAATCCTCTCTTCCTGCTTCTTAAGCAATTCATTGCTGCCAGAAGTCTTAAGTACCCATTCATTCAGCATATTCTTTCCAATTTATACCCTTAAAGGACATAGATCTAAGCCATTGATATAAATGAAAGGAACCACCACAATAAACTAGGTCATCTTTCAATTGGGGTCCAAAATTAATTCCTTACACTGAAAGGTCAGTGAAGTCCTCAGATAGCTGTCTCATGAAGGTAGGGCATGTAACCAATATGAGTTATAATCTCACCAATAAGGGCTTCACCTGACTGATACTACTGATATGGAATTTGAAGAGGATTATTCCCAGTGTATTTCAGACTATGCATTTTGCATAGCATGCAAAACAGACTTCAGCATCCTGGTGGGAAAGCAGTTCTTTGCACCTAGTCTCTTCCCGATCATTCAACAATATCATTGCTAGCATCAAATTGGACAGATCACTTGGATTTGTTGAAAGTGTGTGGTTTGCTTTATAATTTCATGTTAAAAAAAACATGACTAGTCAAGTACATTGATTACTCATTTGAAAACACCTTGACTCTGTTCCTGAACCTGAGATATCAATTGCACACTGAGGTTTTTTAATAGCCAGCATTTTCAGATTTTGTTTTGAAATTATTTTTGATTCCACTCTAGAAATTAATTGAAGTTTGACTGAGTTAATACATAATGTATATTTGGATCATTATGGGGAAGTATGGTTTTATTTATTTCTACATAGCTTTTGAAAACCTGCTGATATAGCTAGTCACAGAACATTTGAAGCCAGCATGTTTATCCCCTCTCACCACCATGTCACTCTGAGAGGACTCATTTACCCCTTGGAAGGAGCCACAAGGACCATCTAGTCTAGGGGTCTGCAACCTGCGGCTCTCCAGATGTTCATGAACTACAAATCCCATCAGCCCCTGCCAGCATAGCCAATTGGCCATGCTGGCAGGGGCTGATAGGAATTGTAGTCCA
>NC_059431.1:112578432-112614341 GCF_021028975.2 Sphaerodactylus townsendi | reverse complement strand
GGAACTGGCTTTGATTCCCAGCCCTGTCAGCCTGAGCTGTGGAGGTTTGTCTAGGGAATTCAGATTAGCCTGTACACTCCCCATACACTTCAAAGCTAAGTGACCATGGGCTAGTCACAGCTTCTCGGAGCTCTCTCAGCCCCACCCACCTCACAGGGTGTTTGTTGTGTGGGGGGAAGGGCAAGGAGATTGTAAGCCCCTTTGAGTCTCCTACAGGAGAGAAAGGGGGATATAAATTCAAACTCCTCTTCCTCCTCTTCTTCTTTTTCTTCATCATCCATTCATGGTTTCTTTTTTAAAAAAAACTAATTCCCAATTCTGTACTTATATATTTATTCCTTTGCATCCAATTGAACATTTGTATCACAAGCTAGGGTACTTCCTTTGGAAACTAGTATTGCTAAATGCTATTGCTAAAGTCATTGGTACGCTCCCTCATTGCACGCCAATCACTATTTTTAAATTCTTCATAGCAATATGTCAGTGCAATCGTAATCATGGATAATATAGTGTTGATTCAGAACACTTGAGTTGTTCCTAGTATTGCACTCTACATGTGAATGTTCCCATAATCCCATTGTCGTTTCTATAATGCTGTGGAAACAACTGCAAATGAATGTATAATAAAATTTAAAATTTGTATCATTTTACCAAGTGGAGGCATTCAAATACTCATATACTCCTAGGTCAGGCCCCTGCAGTTATATTCACAGAATTTATATCCATTTAATTGCATGGGGATTTGATATCTCCTACCCTCTTGGCTTGATATCTTGCCATCTGGACAGGAAGCACAGTCATAGCAGCAAAACGCCTTCCCCTCCTTCTTTTTCCTGCTGTATCCTGGCTTGCAGGGGTCATTACAGACTGACAGTGGAGGCACCTATTTTCGAACAACAGAAGAATCTAGTCTTAAAAACATACTTTAGCTATTTCACAGTACAGCGAGTGGGTAAATTGCCGACAACAGGACTCAAGGTTTTGAAATATCTATGATCTCCTGGATATCATATTAATTGAGATCATCTCTCTATATAAAAATCTATCAGTTTGTTTTTCTGCTGATAGATAATCTCCCAAACTACTGGACCGATTGCTTTGAAATTTTCACACAATAACGTCAAGCATTCAATGCAGGTTAGGTTTGCATACTGTTTCCATTGACCTCCTCAGGTGTACATGTCACAAATTGTGGCTATTATTATGAATCTGCTTACTCTGTGATAGTTGGAAATCACACTTCTGTTCAAGAATAGCACCATCTCCGTTATTGTCAAAGCAACACCCTCTGATGCATGGGAAACAACCATGCCTTCTATTCCAGACTATTCCAGACTATTCCAGCCTTTCTCAAAGCAAAAAGGACTTTCAAATCCCCACAGGCTAACCATATATATGACCGCCTGGAATGTGCATTAGTACGTGAGAGAATTCACACCACCCGCAAAGAACTTGGAGTCATAGACAAGGTGTTACTACTTCTCCACATCCACATCAGTCAAAAAATGAGATGCCAGGACTGGGACACCTACAGAAAAATGGAGAAAGACATTGCCAGCCACACAAAAAGACAGAGGCAGAAATTCAGCAAAATCCAAAAACATCGGCACCAATAGAAACCTTCATTGGACACTTCAAGGATCATTATAAATTTGACTGAACGGTATCTTTCCAGTGATGAAACATCCATCCTGGCCAAGGGAGGCAATTTTGCTGGTACTCCCACCAGAGTTCCCGTGGAAAACATCATTGCCAATGTAGAATTAGCCATCCAACATCTTTCAGAAGAGCAAGCAAAGGAATTAAGAGGAGAAACAGCAAGAATGTTGCGAAAAGCAAAACTCCCCACCCCCCTCAGTAATATTACACGAAAGGAAAGAAATGCTATTAAGAATCTCAGCTCAGATCCAGGAATCATCATACTTCCAGCAGACAAGGGAAATGCAACAGTAATCATGAAGACCGAACAATATAAAGAAAAAAAATCAGATAACTCCTGGATCCCACAACATACAAAAAACTGAAACAAGACCCAACCAAGAAAATCACTCGCCAAACCATCCAAGAGCTCCTCCATTCAACCAGACACATGCCAACGACTCTGCAAGTCAGAAGCTCTTTTACCCTGGTTATATGGACTCCCCATTCCAGCCTGCAGTCCCCATTCCACCTGTGACCTATTGTGAAAGCGATTGGTTCCTGGTAGAAATTAGAAATGGCAAAATTCTTGACTTTACCGCCATAAAGCCACATTGGGACACTGGCTGTGCCATTATGTTAAAGACTCAGCCCACTTCATCGAGAAAATTAGCAATCTCCATCTCAACCCTAGCGACAGACTTATCAGCTTTGATGTTGTCTCACTGTTCACCAAACTTTCAGTGAAAGACGCACTTGCACTCATTGGCCAGATGTTTCCAGATGACATCACAACTTTATTTCAACACTGCCTAACAACCAGCTACTTCCAATGGGACAATGATTATTATGAGCAGACCGATGGGGTGGCCATGGGAAGCCCCCTCAGCCCAGTGATAGCCAATTTTTACATGGAACATTTTGAGAAAGAAGCCCTGAAAACAGCACCCAGGAAACCTGCAACTTGGTTCCGATTTGTGGATGACACTTTTACAATCTGGAGCTGTGGTGAGGAGGAACTGCTGAATTTTCTAAACCACCTTAACAGCATCCACCCAAACATACAATTTACCATGGAAACTGAAAAAGAAGGGAAACTGCCTTTTTTAGATGTCTTGGTCTTTCACAGACCCAACCACCACGCAGGGCCACACAGTATACAGAAAACTGACACACACAGACCGGTATCTACATAAAAACTCCAATCAACATCCACAACAGAAAAGGGGCATAATCAAAACGCTGACACATCGTGCAAAACGAATCTGTGAACCTCCCTGATGAAATCAGCCATCTAGACTGGGCTCTGCAGGCTAATGGCTACTCCACAACAGAAATCTGAAGAGCTTTAAGACCAAGAGAAACCCAGAGGACTGAAGAGAAACAGCCTACCACAGGAAAAATATTTCTACCATACATCAAGGGAATCACAGATCAAATAGGGAAACTGATGAAAAAGCACTACCTACAAACCATTTTCAAACCCACCAGGAAAATACAGCAGATGCTTCGCTCAGCAAAGGACAAGAGAGACCCCCTCACTTCTGCAGGAGTATATCGCATACCCTGTAGCTGTGGAAAGGTCTACATAGGAACCACAAAACGCAGCATTCAGACCCGTATTAAGGAACACGAAAGACACTGTCGGCTTAACCATCCTGAAAAATCTGCAGTTGCAGAACACGTGTTAAACAAAACTGGACATAACATTTTATTTGAGAACACTGAAATTTTGGACAATTCAGAAGCCTACTATGTCAGACTGCACAGGGAGGCCATTGAAATTCACAAACACCAGGACAATTTCAATAAGAAGAGACTTTGAAGATTAGCAGGGCCTGGTGCTCAGTACTTAAAAATGGACTGATAACCCCACCCTATTACAATTGCACTCAGCCACCACCTTTGCATAACAAGTTCCACCCAAACAGTTAATGATTGGTTTACGCCTGGGACATGGACAGTATGCCACACTACAAACTTTCCCCTTCTCAGCTTAGACACGGTGAGAAACAGACTTTTATGTGTTATTACACCTCTCTGAAAGAATCCCAGCCACAGATGCAGGTGGGAAACATTAGAGGTCAAAGAATCCACCCCGGACCAGAGCCGCACAGCCCAGAAAACCACTCCCAGAACTCAGCCCGTACCTTCCCTTGAAAACCGCACCCATCTGGAGTGAAAGGATAGGGCCCGCAATCTGGAAATGGCCCTAGCAGAGGAAGGGGAAGGTGAGGGAGGGTACGGGGGGTTGCTGGACCAAACTCTCTGAAATTTGAATACAACGTAGCTCATGCCTCCCAGCGTGGTTTTAAGCTAAGGTGTGAGCCTGCATGGGGAAGGAGGTCAGAAAGGGACAGGGGACAACCACCTGGACATGGAGCCACCCGCTCTAACAGAGGCACGGGAACGTGGGAGGGAGGGCCCGAGGTGGGGCATACATGCAAAGGAATGGGAGAGAGGCAGGGGAGCGAGGGGCCCCTTGCCCCTCCCACTTTACTAAGCATTGTCCAATGACACATGTGTTTGGGCTGGTTAAATGCCCCTTTGCTTTCTTTTCCACTTCCTGTAGACAGAGCTCACAATATAACGTGTGGCCGGGCCCGCTAGTTTCTTATAAAAGCACAAGAGAACCCCCCCAGAAGACTGAAGTGTCAACATTTTTCAAGATCTATGTTGGATCATGAAAGACCATGTCAGCGGTCACAATGTCCAATGTCAAAATTTATTTCATTTTCAAAAATTAGAGGTTTGTGACTTGAAAACCAGTATTCAAAATTATATATGGCTGGAAAAGCTATCAAATCGAAGGGAAATATACCCTAAAGATAAGCAAGTATTAGGCAGAGGATTGTTTGGAGTAAGGGTATAGTCACAGAAAAAAAAATTAAGCATACCAAAGGAATGTTTGCTATTGAAGCTTATTATAATTAGACAACCCCAAAAAACATGATGTAATTGTATACAAAGGTATGATTAACAACCAAGGGAAGATCAAGTCTTGGCAAGAAGATAAAGAAGAAGGAACCAAAATACAGTGGGTGCCATTGCTTCAAAAAGCAGCCAGGTTCAGAAAAGCATGATAAGTGACCAGAGGAACTATGGCTCCTTCCGCACATGCAGAATAATGCTCTTTCAAACTGATTTCAATGATCTTTGAAGCTGTGCGGAATAGCAAAATCCACTTGCAAAAAGTTGTGAAAGTGGTTTGAAAATGCATTGTTCTGCATGTGCGGAAGGGGCCTTTGAGAGAAATCACCCACCAGGAAAAACACAATGGGACGAATATGTTACTTCTTCCTAAGGTATGACTCAGAAACAGAACAGGTTAAAATGATGATCATGATAAATTATGATCAAAATTTTCAAGAGGTGATTCTCTTCTAGCTGTGGGTAACATTATTGACTCAAAATATAAAATTTACTACATGTCGGCTATTGAAAGAAAACTCGTATAAGACATTTTACAGATGGTTCATCATCCCAGAAGAGATTAGAGAAATGTGCAAAGAAATATATGTAAGGGTACATTCTAGAAATGTCAAAAAAATAATGCACCCCAAAATGCAAGAAATGCAAAAAAATTTTTTTTAATGGACTCAAAAATTATGTTGTTGGGAATTCTCCCAGAAAACCTTCCAAAACAACAATAATTATTTCTGTATTTATGAACAGCAGCAAGTGTCACCACTATGGTTTATCCATTTAAGTTGATATGAAATTGTCTATTATCAAAAGGAGTTTTTTATATCTCTAATTAGGATTATCTAAGTAAAAAAAACATCCACAATTTTAAAAGCCAAGGTGGGCTTTTTCTTTTTCTTCTAAATCTTTTCTTCTTATTGCATTGACTTGTGAAAAAAATATTTCCAAAATATTTTTTACATTTTTTTTAAAAATCTGTTCTTCCCTAGGATGGGGGCATTTCCTGCAGGGCTGCTGGTGTGAGTTTCCTGAAAGGAACCAGCCAACTTTGCTAAAGTTTGCTTGGGAGGGGCAAATGCTGTGGGCATCAGGTTCACCTTCAACTAAGTGCCCACAGCATTTTTCTCTCCCACACAAACTTTAGCAAAGTTGGACAAAGAATCTTGGGCACATTCTTTGCGGTGCATTTCAGGTCTGTACACATTTGTAAAGCTAGTGACACCAAAATTTCAGGGTATCACTTGGAGACTGTTCTGATGATACCACCTGAGTTTAATGAAGTTAGGTTCAGGGAAGCCAAAGTTATGGACCCTCAAATGGGTAGCCTTATCTCCTGTTAGCTCCCTTTGGAAACAATGGGGGATGGGAGAACCCCGTTTGGAGGTCCATAACATTTCCCCCCCAAACCAAACTTTACTGAACATGGGTGGTATTATCAGGACAGTCTCTGGATGATACCCTGAACTTTTGGTGCCACTGGTTTTAGAATTGTTATATACCTTAGCGAGCCAAAATGTAAAAAACACCCCAAAATACAAAAAAATTCAAACGGTGCTGAATGTTTTTGGATACCGAATTTTTGGGCATATCCGAATATGTTATTTGTCTTATTCGGGCACACAATAATTTTATGCCCAAATAAATCTGAATTTTACCGAATTTTTAGAGTATTTAACTAGTGCCCAGTATGGAGCTGCCCACTGGCCCACATCACTCTTAAATAACAATTCATTGAAAACCATGTCAGCAAATTGGTCACTTGAGAGACAGGGCTGGCTCATCTTACCCGAGTCAAGCTTTTGTGCCACTCAATTTTGTCTTGATGAATGGTGAGCTCCTTGCCTGGAGGAGAGTGAGGATCCAACATCCCAATCTTGATCCGGACATAGGAGTTGTTGGGAAAAGTGACCAAGTTCGTAATATCAAATCCACCTGCTAGTTCTCCATGATCATTGAGCATAATTTCATCTCTGGCACTGTTGTTAAATGCTATCCTTTGCAGAAACGAGTGGAGCTAGGGAAAGGAGAAAGAGAAGGATTGCAAAGGGTTATTCTCAGTGCTGTGTTTTAAACACATTTCACAGAGATAATTGGAGCCTTCTGTTTTGGAGAAAATTGCTATAGGAATGAAACTATTTCCAGCTCTTTTCCCTGACATCTTAGTATGAATGATCAGGAAATGTATTGTCGGATCTGAAGATGCCAGCCACAGATGCAGGCGAAACGTCAAGAGAGAATGCAGCTATAACACGGCCATACAGCCCGGAAACCACACAGCACCCAATGATCAGGAAATGTTGAGGTCCAGGGGGCAGAGGTGGGGATGGTCAGCGAGGATGGTGGAGCAGGGGGTGATACTTGGTATGAGGATGGTAGTAGCAGAGGTGAGGGGGTGGTAGTTGTGGCTCCTCTTTCCACCCCAGCCATCCTGAAGTGCTACTGCTCCTACATTGGCTGCCCAGGAAAGTGGAAGTACCTCTGAGGAAAAGCCATTCAGTCAGAAACCAGCTCTGTCAGAAACCACAGAAACAGAGATGAAAGAGCAGGGGAAAGCCCCCCAACCCTGGAGCTGAGGGACTTCAGGCCCTTAGTTGATCAGACTCACCTGCAGAGCAACAGTGGTGGGATTAAGGCGCAAACTGCAGGGCCCAGTTATTACTTAGGTGTTACTTACTTGAAAGCAGCCGGTTGCCTGTGAATTAAAGCTAAAGTCTGCCTAATCAATTAGAAAATGGCATGCAGGGAGAGCGATACTTTGTGAATGCAGCTATGTGATTACTTCAAGGCCATCCTGATACCCATCTGACTGTTCCTCATGGAAACCTGTTCTTTGGACTGGAACTGTGGGACCTCACACCTCAATTTGCTCTTGACTGTGTGACACCTGTGTTACAGATGCCTGCTCCTTGAATATGAACTGGTAGAGGCTTTGTGAATACAGTGTTTGGCCTGTATATTACTGTCTCCCTGGCTTGCCTCTGAAATCTGATTCCTGAAGTTTGACTGAACTAGCACAGTGCCTCTCACCATTCCACCCTCAGGCAGAGGCTCCTGAAGAGAAATATAATTTGCAGATGTACAAACAATGCTTTTCTATTTTGTTGAACTTAGTACCCATCTCCATTTCCCCCAGTATGATTTCTGATTGTGCTGCAACCCTGGGGCTTTCCCCCAGATTTGGACATGAACTTCTGTTCTGTCAACATGGCCTCAATCCATGAATGTAAATATCCAAAGATTTAAGTGTTCGTTAGAATGTCAGGTGACAGTGGAAAACAACCCCTTTTGAGAATAGATATCAAACTCTATAGCAAAGTGGGTATAATGGTAGAATGGTCAGTTTGGTGACATGTGCTTACATTTTACAATGTTAAGATATTGGTAATTAGTGGAGAAGCTCTAAGATCCTAAGACAGTAGTCTGTTGCTGACAAAAGCTTACAGACTGCTGTAGAAGATATTTTAGTTGTTCGTGGTGTTTCCATTCCTCATCCCACAGGAAAGTGACTCTTATTGTCCGTAAATATTACAAGGAGTATAGAATTAGTTTGAAATCATTAACTGGAAATGGCTTCTGAAATAACCTCACAGTTAATTTACCCCATTCATTTTATCAAAGTAATGTTGATTGATAATTCTTTATCCAGTTTTGCCATAGTTTTGCATTTTCTTCCCAAGAGATTATTCCGCATGGGCCAAAAACAGCAGTGTGAAAACGCTGTGAAAACAGTATAAACCTTTACACCATTTTAAACATACCTGTTCACACTGTTTTCACACTGCTGTTTTTTTGACCCATCTTGAGGAATCAACTTCAAGTAATTCTCAAGATGACATGGAGACTAATCCAGGGTAGATTACCTGCCAAGGCTTCACATGCAGAGATTCTAGTGTGTTGTCATTTCCCATAACTGTGTTGATGGGTGTAGATGAGTACATATTCTGTAAGGCACGATGCAAAATATTACATAGACAGCATTATATGATGGCATGCTGTGGCTGTGGCAGGTCATTAGCTTAATTCAAAGATTGTGCTGCAGAGACATTCCTCCAGTGTTTCCTCCTCCCCAGTACATATTTCTATCACCATCGATTCCTGTATTGACTCTATTCGGCATTTAGAAACACACTGAATAATTCAAAAGAGGCGCTTTTCCAAGAAATGTTTGAGAAAGAAACCATCTTCCTTTGCCCAGGAGGAAGTTGTCTAATGTTGGCAAATGTTTGAAAAACCCAGGATCCATATCTGAGTGAAGTGTGAAGGAAAGAGCACCATGAAACATCTCTTCATGAGTCTTTGAGAGATCTGTGGAAGGTGAAATCTATCTGGGCTGTTGTAATCCACACTTTCCCTATAAAACTTTCGGCCAGATATTCAGAACCGGTTTCAGATGAAAGCCATAAAACTGTTGCCACCCATATGATGGTAGGTGTTTCTCCATACACAACAATAACATTAGTTTTGGCATCCAATAAAACTGAACTATCACTATAAAAACTGTGGAATGTTGAAGCCATTGCGTCTGCCTGATTCTTCCTTGGAGCTCTTTCTGTGAAGGCCAAACAGATCCCATTCTCAGAAAGCATCTTCTCCATTGTCCGCAAGAAATGTTCTCCAGCTTCGTTTTCCATAGCAATCAGGCCAACCCATTTCCATGAGAAATGCAGAAGCAGCTGTACGATTCCCACATACTGCAGGGTTTCACCTTTCAGGGACCATCGCGACGGTAAAAAGGAGGGGCAATCGTGTTTCTTCCATTTGCTTGGGGCCTCCAAATGATGATCATAGGAAACCTAAGAGAAATATATGTTTTTGGAGACAAAGGAGAAAGTGTTTGAGAACCTCTTTGCTTCTGTATTTCTTTGTTTCTTTTTTACCGCCAAATGTGTAAACTCCATAATCTTTCAGAGTACTAAGCAGTGGGGACTCAGCTCTGGGGCCACCCTGTGGCTGAGCTTCTGCTTTCCATATACAACATCCTTGACTGAATCCCCAATATTTGCAGTTACAAGAAGATCAGGCAATAGATTATGGGGGAAAATATCTTTGGCTGAGCCATTGTTGAGTACAGGAGAATAGCTTCCTTTAGTCAGCACCTTTGGTCTCTGTGAGATAAATAAAAGAATAATACTTAATTTCAAAATCTGTAGGGAATCTGAAATTCTATTCAGGTATTTCAGTACTCTTCTGACTTAAAAGCAAGTTATTGGTTATCACATTGGTCCTGGGAGATGTCAAAGAAATTAACCAAATTCAAAATCAGGAGTGAACTTACTGCATGAAATTCGGTCAAGATATCGTTTCCAGCGTATTATGACGAAAAAAAGCCTTTGTCAGCTTAACAAAGGTGCAGAAGAATTGCTGTATCGTATCAGAAGAAACAAAGATACTCTTAACTTTGATGTCATATCTTCTAGACTACTAAACCTCGTTGGTCTCCTAGAATTGTTTTAGGTGTTTAATCCGTGATTTGGCACTGAGTGCTGGGTGCTAAAGTGACTTTTTTGTAACTCATTTATTGGAAGGCATGGTGTGGGGTTCTGGGGTAGTTCAAGGCATGGTGGAGGTGTGGCAGGGCCGCAAGGCTCACGAGTGCCCTGGGTGCCGTTCCCCCTCACTCTGCCCCTTAACAACTATATAAAACACAAACAAAAGCAAGCTCTTAGTTGGCCTCTGCAAAATGGAATATTTGGCACAAGGTGAGGAGCTATGGGAATGGAGGTTTGGGATTTTTGGGAACTCCATAGAAGAAAATGTCCCTTGTTTGTGAATTCTCTCTCTCTGTACCCATTTCTGGAAGAGGGATGGCAGAAATTCTTGCTCCCATGGAATGGAAGGAACAGAAGGTTGGGTTCTTAGGGACTGTTAATTCAAACTTCTCAGCTTAACTACTCTCTGTCTTTTTGCTTTTCTTTTTTCATTTTTTGTTGAAATCTCAATGTGTTTGTTGATTGCTGAGTGCAAGTGCTTAACCACATGCACCCTTTGAATATATTTGTATGTTTTTCATTTTTATGTGGAATATTTGGTCTTGAAAGCTTAGGGAACATGACCTCACTGAGAATGAGAGGTGGTGTGTTCTCTGATATATTATTAACCGCAAGGGCCCCATTACCCTCTCAGTCAATCCAGCCTGCAGCAGGGAGGGAAGGCCCAGAGCCGGACTGTGGGAATTGATCGTTTCCATACTGGCCCAAAATAGAGAAAGACTCTCAGCAGCCGCAGCCACCACAGGTGAAGAGCAGATGGGGCAGAAGCAGCACTTCTCATTCATATGTTGGATCCTCCCCCCATAACTTCTTTATTATTACTTGGTGCTGTTGGTATTTGTTATTGATCTGAGTGCCTTTCCTGAAGTGCGCTGAGGATTCTGTATATCTGAGTTGTGCTATATTCATAGTCACTAAGATTTAGTTTCAAATTTAGCTGCAAAGTTGTTACGTTCATATTAAATGTTTGTTACTGTGCATATTGTTGTCCTGCTGGTGCAATTTCACATTTGTTTAGCAAGACACAAGGTGCTGACATTTGATTGATTTTAAATCCCCCCCCCCCTCCAAATTTGACTAGGACTTGTATGTAGTCAGGGATTTGCTAGGTTACACAAGTGCACAAAAAGTAATGTAATTATTTTCTGAAAGGATGAAAATATAAAATATCAGAAAAAATGATGTGCCACAGTAGATCATATCCCATCAAGACTAGTTGGGCATTTCAAGAGGGATAAAGCAGGTCTGGGCAAACTGAAGGAAAGGCCGTACAATGTCAGGGGGTTTCCAATCATATTGTAAGTGCTCTCTACTAAAAAGAAGTGAATAAATATAATGTCCAATTGGGAATATATTGAATATGATAAACTTTCATTAATTACTAGTGACTGGATACCACTGAGAACTGAGTGCATCTTCAATCATTAACTTTTTAAGTGATCTATTTACATTCTCCAGACATGTAAATTACATTCTTGACCTGGAAAACCCAGGGGTGCTTGACCTTCTCAACACTTAGGAGTTAAGCAACGTCAGCCCTGCTTAGCAGTTGGTGGCAGAAAACCAAGGAAGGGCAGGATTATTATACAAAGCCAGGCAATTGCAAAGAACTTATGTTCTTCTCTTGCCTTGAAAAACCTGCAGTCACCATACGTTGGCTGTGGTATGATAGCCCTTTCCAGAGCATTACTGGCATACTCATCTGAATAAGTTTGATGCTGATGGCAGCCTATATTCTTGTACTCATCTAAAGAGTTACACCTCCCAACCATGATCAGGATTTTCCTTGAGAGTGGACTGAGAGTGGACTGGCTGAAGTAAACAAAGGTTGATCAAGGTGGTTTTCTTTGTGGGCAAAGTTTCTCCCACAATCTGCCATCCAAATGGGAACTATCCTCTGGTCTTTTTTCATTCCTTATAAGGTGCTCCCCTTGTTAATGTGCTCTCACACAGTCACAACCCATTACTTTGGCATAACCACACACTTTAAATCTTAAATATACAGTGTCTGCTTGTCCTACCTTCAGTAATGTGTACAAAACTTCAAAGCAAATCCATATATTTCATATTCTTTTATTTGATTTCCAGCTACACATTCCCCTGTGATTCAGAACTTTAAAACATTACAACTGGGATTTCCAGGACAAGAGTGAATTATGATTATGACACTGTAGAGAAAAACACTCTAATATTTCCCAAGCAGAGGAGATCTCTTACTTGTGGAATCTTGTAAATCCCTCAGGATGTCTTGCCATTTAGCTTGAAAGAGGAGGCATCTGAGACCATGCCCTCCAATGACTCCAAATCAGCAGCTGTTTCTGGAGTCTACATGTGTAGTTAGGAACGAATCTGTAGTGTTTTGAAAAGCAGCTTCCAGAGTTGATCAGATAAGTCCTAATCATTGCCTCTATGAAAGTAGTTGTCAAGTATGTGGAAACCTAGAGTGGCATTTGAGTAAGATCTTGGGATTGTTGTTGAGTCTCAGGTGATGGCTTAAAACTACCAAGGGAATATCCAGAGATGTTTTGATTCAGAACTTGGTTTTGCCACACTGCAAATAAAATTGCTTCTATGATTATAAGAAAAATATGGAATGCGTGACATCATTCAACTATTTATTTGTTTGTTTTAAAATATTTATATCCCTCCTTTTCTGAGTAGATAAGTCTATAAGAAGCAATAGTCTGAAATAACTAAACTAAAAACAGAACATTGTATTCAGGAAAATTAAATAACACAGGATAAAAACAACATAAAACAGCAGTGAATAGTCAGTCACCATTTTGCCCCAGCCTCATCACATTTCCAAATCTAATCAGGTTCAGCCCCAGTTATTAATTAATTAATTAGTTAGTTAGTTAGTTAGTTAATTTATTCGTATTTTTAGTCCACCCTACACTTCAAGGTCTAAGGGTGGGTTTCGACATAACACTCATAATTGCTCTATTGCCCAAAATATGACAACATCAGAGCTGATTTGGCTGTTTTATCACCGACAGGGTTTGCAATTTCCTCAGATAAAACAAAAATGACTAAGTTATTGAACAACCCTAATATTGAAATGTCTGAAGGTGTAGTCACATTTTTAATGCGTGTTTTACAGGATGGGCAACAGTGCTCTTTCTATTGTAATTTTGATACATGATGGTTTTTATGCCTAATAAAGGTTTTTGCTTGATTGATTGACATATCACTCATAAAAGCCAATTAAATCATAGACCACAGCAGTGCCACTACTGGACATGGTCCACCCACCTTAGCGGAGGGAGGGGGAGGGGAAGGAGGGGAGGGAGTGTGGGGTGGCATGCAAGGAAGGGGAGGGGGCCCGGCATCTGGATCTGGCCCACCCACCCTAGCAGAGCTAGGGGGAAGGAAAGGAGGGGTGGCATGCAAGGGAAGGGGAGTGAGGGAGGGGAGGGGAAAGGGAAGGGAGGGTGTGAGAGGTGATATATGGCAAATATGTCAAATATGGCAACCTGTCAAATATGGCAATTCATAGAACTTGTTTAAAATTTCACAACATTACCAGAAAGAGGAAACCAATTTCTTCAACCAAGCTCAGGGAAAATAGGTGCATCTTTACCAATTTTCTAAATGCATATAGACAAAGTGCTTGACAGACTTTAGGAGGAAGAGAATTCCACAAACTGGGTTTTTGTATTTGGATGGGAAACCTGCAAGGATGTTCTATTGCCTTCCTTGTTATGTGTATGTGTGTGTGTGTGTGTGGGGGGGGTTGTCTGTGTTGATTGACACTGTGTAATTTGACTTGAGCCTCAGTTAGAAATGAAGTCTATGAATACATGAACTCCAATAAAATCAACACATTATTGTTGTTGCCCATATGGGCTCAGTCCATGTATGCTGGAATACTGCATTTAATATTTAGAGATCTCTCATTCTTTCTAGCTGTCAGGGAATTTTTCTAGCCATGCATGCAGGTATATATATACTTAAGGGCTTAAAATTATATTTTTATTGTTCACCTTATCAAGAATGTAGTCAAATGAATCATTAACATAAAATCTAACATCAGAATACTGGAGGGGAAAAATGATTGCTTACAATGATGTCTCAAGAAATCCCTGGGCAGGTTGCTCCTGAAAGGAAAGTTTGTGGAAAAATAAACTGAGATGACTCACAACCCCACCGATGAGGATGTCCCCTGGCTGGTACCAATTTTGTGGGATTTGAAGGGGTTCCACCTCTGAACACTTCATAATACCTGCGTATATCTGGGGAAGGAAGAGTAGGAGCAACATCAAGGATGCTGCTAGGCTGATGATAAAGTGTCTGTCCCAGTATAGAGTTGCCTGATTTTCTCTACAGCATCTTCAGGGTATAAGTGAGCTGTACTATGTTTCAACTGGTGCTCTCAGTACATTTCCAGAAAGTGCCATTTGCAATGCTGGCCTATTCAATACCTTTCTGAGATGGTCACGTACCATCCTAATATTTCGGCTAATCAGGGCTCACCCAGTAAGACTGGGATGCTGATGACAGTGGATGAATGATGCTGCCTTTCTTTCTCAAGTCTTTATAATAACCAGATATTTTCAATTGTGGGTGCTCATGCTGAATGTTTCTGCTGTTCCATTTTGACAGCCACAGGAGCTTTGAGTGGGTGAACCAATTATAGTGATTTTGATCATGATGCCTCTGTCACAAATTTTTTTTTAAAAAAAGAACTATGTAGAATCCTTGGTGGCAGAACTTTGGAAGCAAACATGTTTTTCTGATCTCACCAGATCGTTCCTGAATAGAACTGCAGCATCCCATAGTGCCCCCTCTACCCCATGATGGAACCAAACAGGAAGGGGGCATAGTTACAATAGAAGGGGAACAAGTGCAAAGTTCAAAGTGCAAACTACAACTGCATTGCGCTTCTCAATGGGGGGTAGGCGTTTCCATGCTTTTCATTGGGAGTCCTCTGAACGGCTAAGATTCATACATGCGTGTCTATTTATCTTCGAATACAGCTCCTCCTCCTCCTCCTGCATCATCATCATCATCATCATCATCATCATCATCATCATCATCATCAAGGGGAAATTATACATTGCAAGAATCAGCAGAAAGAACTGAGTGCAACTATGCGCCTTTGAGGCTGAAAAGCCACTTAGGATGGAAACCTGCAGAGCAAATTTCCTGGGGCAACCTTCATCAAATGGAGTCACAGAGAATCCCTTCAGAACCACACCAAAAAAAGTCAGGCAGAAGTGGAGCGTGCAAGTGACCAGAGAACTGAATGGTTGGGTGGGGAAAATTAGACGCCTCCTGAGATCTGCTTTCCACACAGCCAGGCAGGGGACCACTTGCAGGCGGCTTAGGGAAAAAGGTGCACTATAAAGAATCGTCAGAACAGGATGGCTTGAGCAGAAATAAGGCATTTGTGAGGATGTTGTAACCCTGGCCTCCATCCCCTGCTTTATAAAATATTGAAGTTCATACCATGTGAGGCAAAAATGCCAGTTTCCATGTTTGTATGGGTGGATAGCAGAGTGTCCCAGCCAACAGCAAGCCTAAGGCAACACAGCCTGTTTTCAGAAAGCTAATCTATGAGTTACTCCAGGCAATTATCTGGACATCTCATAATAACAAGGACATGCATCTTTGATTATCTTTCCCTACCAGAGTACTTCAGTGACATAATGGAATCTGCACATCTCCTGAACACCACACCTAGTTAAGCTGCTTTTGGAAACTCCCTGATACTATGCTTTTGAGAAAACATGTTTATAAACAATTGCTTCTTCCTTGTATTTCCCCAACCTCTAGATATGATCTCCCTAACAACAAGATCCCATCCTGAATCAATCAAAGAAGCCCCTCCAAGCTTCAAATCTTGAGACACCTTCCTCGAAGGCAGAGACTGTAGGAAGTATCTCTGCATAAACCATTCATGGTATCACTGATATAATCTAGGACCAATTGACCCCATTGTCCTGGGAAGTAGAGACAATAGATAGAGCTGTTAATTAGCTCAGCCCTGCAATCCCAGCATGGAAACCCAGAAAATCCAGGAATAGAAACTTACAGGAATAGAAACTTACTAGCTCCCACCCCAAACTGCTCCCACTGGTTTAAAAATACAGTGCACCCCAAGTTCCACATTCTTAATGCTGGTTCTTTACTCTAGTGCTAGCTGGCTAGCTAGCCAGCTCCTGCTACTGGTTCAAGTTCTCAATGCTGGCTCTCAATGCTGGCTAAAGCCTTCCAGGCTGGCTTCAGCTGCTGCTGGCCCCCACTCTCCATGCTGGCATAGGAATCCCTGCCTTCTTCCAGAACTTCTCTGCAGATGTAGGTAACGTATAAGTCCCCTGCTTCCCCAACTCCTACTCTATCATCTTTTCCTCCCTATTTATATACTTAGGAACTGTATATATGTGCCTTAATGTCTCACTGTGTGATTGCTTGCAAACAAAATTGATATAAAAATATTTAAACTGCAATTTGGTCTTTTGTGAATTCTCTGCAGATATGTTTCAAGCGGTTTCTGGTATACATAGTCTAAAAAGATCCCCTCCCAGCCTGCCTCCCGCATTGCCTAGTTATTTTCCCCATCGCTACTTTAAGATATTTGTGTGCTGTTACACTCTTAGCAGCTGGTGGAGATTCCTTAGCAATCAGTTCACAACCTGTGAAAGCTGGGTAACAATGTCATATAGAAAAAGCTGTGCGGAGTTTTCCCCTAAGAGTTTTCCCCTAAGGTGTGTTATTTGTGCTGGGCAGATTGGACCGCTATATACGTTAAGCGCTATCAAGATGCTTTCAACTCCTGATTACCCTAGAAATCAATGTCCTCCAAAATGTCCTCTCCTCCATGGCTGGACTAGTTCCTTTTTCTGTCTGAAAAGGATTATGTTTTTTTACTGTTCAAGCTACCATTGTTTGCTCAGTGTCACAAGAAAAAGGATTGTAACAAATCGCACTATTGCATTGTGAAATACATCAAGTAGCAGGAGGATGAGGTTGCCTTTGAAATCAGTTAGAAATTCCATTAGGTCCAAAAATCATGAACCAGGATGATAACTGGGCCTATCAAAGCAACCACATTTAGCAAACATTATTTCAGTAGCATTGGAGGGTTTTTTTTGGGTGTGTGTGTGTGTTAGTACTGGTATTACAAAGGGGTTAAGCAGGGCTGTGTGCAGGGCTCTACTCTTTTTAAGCAGGGCTCCACTCTTTTTAACCTTTATCTGAGTGATCTCCCTTCAACCCCGGTAGGCTCTAATTTTCATCCTCCCAAGCTGTTTTCATATCGTATATCGATTCTGCTTTACGCAGATGAATCCGTTCTGCTCTCTCGGTCCAGAGTTGGATTTAGTGGCTTATGAAGTGCTTTGCAGAGTATTGTGATTCCAATAGACCAAGATTGAATCCCAATTACTCTAGGGGTTCCAATCTGGATACAGGCTGTTAACCATTCACTCAATTCTCCCCAATCTGTATTTTCCCACAAAATTACGGGATTACCAAACTATGTCCCCTACGCAGTACTGGCATTAACTTTCACATTACATTGTGGAATGGAATGCTGTAGCGCAGTCTCATCTGCTCTTAGAAGATAAACGGGATTGGTAATTGGAAGGGAGACCACGAATGAAGACTTTGCGGAGTAAGTCAA
The DNA here is from genome assembly GCF_021028975.2 of Sphaerodactylus townsendi. NCBI lineage: Eukaryota > Metazoa > Chordata > Lepidosauria > Squamata > Sphaerodactylidae > Sphaerodactylus > Sphaerodactylus townsendi. The sequence continues at coordinate 112,596,662 of NC_059431.1, read as the reverse complement.
TAGTGAACCACCTCTTCCTCTCACTTGCCTTGAAAGAAGCAGAAGAGTTGGATTTATATTCACTCTTCCTCTCCTGTAAGGAGACTCCAAGGGGCTTACAAACTCATTTCCTTTCCCCCACTCACAACAAACACCCTGTGAGGTAGGTAGGGCTGAGAGAGCTCAGAAGAACTGTGACTAGCCCAAGGTCACCCAGCTGGATTTTGTTGGAGTGCACAGGCTAATCTGAATTCCCCAGATAAGCCTCCACAGCTCAAGTAGCAGAGCAGGGAATCAAACCCAGTTCTCCAGCCTAGAGTGCACCTGCTCTTAACCACTATGAAACTGCTGCTCCTCTTGCTGTGATCTTCATAAATCAGCTGAGTCATGAGGAACTTTACCTGTGCATATGTGAATACACACATGCAACCTAACACTCACACACAAATGTCCAAATAAATCTGGACCAAATGTCAAAATATTTCATGTTTGTTTCATTTCTATATAATATAACTCTTTGTTTGACTGTGAGACCTAACATGATTTCAGTCTGTATTTCAGTATGTGGTGTAGCAATTCCACCCCACTTTTGAAGGATGATTCAATTTATTTATTTATTTATTTATTTACTCATTCATTCATTCATTCATTCATTCATTCATTCATTCATTCATTCATTCATTCATTCATTCATTCATTCATTCATTCATTCATTCATTTATTTGATTTCATAGACCGCCTAACCCCCAAAGGCTCTGGGTGGTGTACAATAGCAGAAATACAACAAATACAACCGTGCTGTGTGCCACGTCACCATTGGGATTACCTATGTGACATCTTTCTGGTATTGTCTGTCCCCTCCTGGCCTAGAGATCGAGCGCCATCATCATTAGTCTTATCAGTTTTGTCTTTTTTAGATTAGATTGCTGCTATTTTTATTATTTATTAATTATTTATTGTGCACTATTGTTTTAGTTTTTGTTTTGCTGTACACCGCCCAGAGCCCTTTGGGGGTGGGCAGTTTATCAAGTTTAATAAATAAATAAATAATAATAATAAAATACAAATTATAAACATTACACATTAAAATCCCTTAAAATCACAGTAGGAGCATTATCATAAAACCCACATTGATTGATTGATGGCATCCGATCCAAATGCCGGGAGGGGAACAGCAATGCCAAAAATGGCAAAGATACAACATAGGAGCAATGACGGAGATGGCATAAGAATCTAATGCCATGGAAAATCAAGAGGGGCAGGCAATCCACGGCCGGCCTCTCCAAAGGCCCGGTGGAATAACTCAGTTCAGTTTTGCAGGCCCTGCGAAACTCACCAAGGTCCTGCAGGGCTCTAACAGCAGATGGAAGAGTGTTCCACCAGGCAGGGGTCAGGGCCTTAAAAGCCCTGGTCTGGGTAGAGACCAGCCGCATCATTGAGGGGCCAGTAAATTATCCTCTGCAGATCACAGAGGCCTGCTTGGGACATATCCCAAGAAACGAAGGTGGTTGGGTTCAGGAACACCCCGCTTCGTCCCTGGTGTTGATCAATGCCAGGTCCATCAATAATAAAACAGCAGTGCTTCAGGATTTCTTAGGAAATCAGCAGATGGACCTGGCTTGTATCACCGAAACCTGGGTGCGTGAAGGGGAGACAGTTGCTCTACGCGAAGTTTCCCCACCAGGTTTCGCGTGCCTCCACCAGTCACGAACACGGGGCCGGGGGGGCGGTGTGGCAATGTTCATCCGAGATTCCATCCCCTTTAGGGCCATCCCGGTCCCGGAGATCACCGGCATGGAGTGTGTCGGCCTAGAGTGGTTGGCGACGGAGAGGTTGGCCGTCCTCCTGGTGTACCGGTCGCCTAGCGCACCGGGGGACGGTCTGCTGCGGCTGCTGGAGGTGGTGTCTGACTGGGCATTGAGGTTTCCCAGACTTATTGTCTTGGGGGATTTCAATGTCCATGTCGATGCTGCCTCATGTGCAGTAGCCGCGGACCTGGTGTCATCCATGGCGACGCTGGGCCTCTCCTTGGTAAGTTCTGGCCCCACTCATGAGGCGGGTCACACGTTGGATTTGGTCTTCGGGTCGGGAATTAATATGGTCGTATCCTCTATTGATAGAGTGCCATGGTCCGACCATTATGCCCTGAAGGTTCGGATGGACCTGCCATGCCTCCCCCGTCTAGGCGACGGACTCATTTATGTCCGCCCGCGGAGACTTATGGATCCACTTGGTTTCCTGAATGCTCTGCGGGATCCTGAACCTGCCGGCACACTCGATGAGCAGGTGGAAGATTGGAATGCCCGGCTTTCCGATGCCATTGAGGTTGTTGCCCCCCGGCGTCCTCTGCGTCCCCGTTCACGGCTGGCTCCGTGGTATACCGAGGAGCTACGCCATATGAAACGGGAACTCAGACGACTAGAGCGAGTGTGGAGGAAACTTCGTGACGAAGCTACGCGAACATCCTATAGGACGTTTATGAAGGCCTATGAGATGGCGACGAAAGAGGCGAAGAGAGCCTTCCTCTCCTCTTCTCTCGCATCTGCTAGCTCCCGCCCGGCACAACTGTTTCGTTTAATTCGGACTTTGACCTCATTACCTGCAGGTTCTACAAATTCTCAATTGGCTATTAGCTGTGAGGCATTTATGAGCTTCTTTGCAGATAAAGTCGCGTCGCTCCGCCAGGACCTTCCTTCTGTGTTGAATACAATTAGCGAACTAGAGGCTCCCTTGCCGTCTTCCGGCCCTTGTTTGGCCCAGTTTTCCCTGCTCTCCGAAGCCAGTGTCGACAGGGTTCTGGCTGCTGTTAGACCTACTACTTGTCCTCTGGATCCGTGCCCCTCCTGGCTTATTAAAGCCTGCCAGGAGGAGCTACGACCCCACCTGTTGAAGATCATCAATGGCTCCCTTGAGCAAGGAGTCTTTCCGGGTGGGTTGAAGGAGGCAGTGGTCCGCCCACTCTTAAAAAGACCATCGTTAGATCCAGGAGATCTGGCCAATTACCGCCCCGTCTCGAATCTTTCGTTTCTGGGGAAGGTAATTGAGAGAGTGGTGTTGGAGCAGCTTCAGGGCTTCCTGGAGGACGCACAGGCTTTCGATCCCTTCCAGTCCGGCTTCCGTGCTGGGCATGGGACGGAGACTGTTCTTGTCGCCATCACGGACACGCTCCGCATACAACTTGACCGAGGTGGATCGGCGCTGCTGGTATTATTGGACCTTACCGCAGCGTTTGATATGGTCGACCACGACCTTTTGGCCCACCGCCTGGCCGCTTCCGGGGTGCGGGGCACTGTCCTTCAGTGGATTGTCTCGTTCCTCCGGGACCGGAGTCAGCAAGTGTGGTGTGGGGACCAAGCCTCCCAGAGGTGCCCACTTCAGTGTGGTGTGCCTCAGGGGGCATTGCTCTCCCCGCTATTGTTTAACATCTATATGCGACCACTTGCTCAGTTGGTGCGGAGCTTTGGGCTGATCTGTCATCAGTATGCTGATGACACTCAGCTCATTCTGCTGATGGAGGGGGGGACAGTTTCCGCCCCTGCAGCTCTACAGCATTGTTTGGAGGCGGTTGCTGGATGGTTGCAACAGAGCAGGTTAAAACTGAATCCATCGAAGACGGAGATCCTTTGGCTGGGCCGCCGGGGGGAGGCGGGGAATTTTCAGCCGCCGGAGTGGGAGGGGGCTCCATTGGCACCAGCCTCCTCCGTCCGCAGCCTGGGGGTCCACCTGGATTCGTCTCTTTCAATGGAGACCCAGGTGGCCCATATAACCCGGGTTGCGTTTTTCCATCTTCGACAGGCCCGGCGGTTGGCCCCCTTCCTCTCCCAGGCAGACCTCGCCACTGTGATCCATGCAACCGTCACCTCTAGGCTAGACTATTGTAACTCGCTCTACGCGGGCCTTCCCTTACGTCTGATCCGGAAGTTGAAACTGGTGCAACATGCAGCGGCGTGTGTGCTCACAGGTGGTGCCTTTAGAGAACACATTCAACCTGTGTTGCGCCGCTTGCACTGGCTTCCGGTTGAGTTCCGAATCATTCATAAGGTGTGGGTACTCACCTTTAAGGCCTTACGCGGTCTGGGACCTTCGTACCTTCGGGACCGTCTTACCCCATATGTCCCTCTGCGGCCTCTGCGTTCGGCAGAGGCCAACTTGCTGGTTGTCCCTAGCCCCTCGATGATGTGGTTGGCCTCTACCCGGGCCAGGGCCTTTACAGCCCTGCCCCCTGCCTGGTGGAACACTTTACCACCAGCTATCCGGGCCCTGCGGGATCTTGGAGAGTTCCGCAGGGCCTGTAAGACCGAATTGTTCCACCGGGCGTTTGGAGGGGCCGACCGCTGAAGTGCGCCCTCCCCCCCCTCCTCCCCTCCTTTCGCTCTGGGCCCTTAATTTTGTGGAGGCCCTCAGCTTTTTGGGTCTGCTTCCAGGGTGGGTGTATTACGTTTTATGAAATTTGTCGGATGCCGCTGTAATTTTATTTAATTCGCTGTTTTAACTGGGATTTTAATGTTATTTCTGTTATGATTATGTTGTTCACCGCCCAGAGCCCTTCGGGGGAGGGGCAGTATATAAAATTGATTATAAATAAATAAATAAATAAAATAAATAAAAATAAATATAGGGTAAGATCGTCACGTAGGCAAGAGGGACCCAGGCTGCAAAGGGCCTTAAAGGTGAATAGCAACATCTTGAAGATGATCCGGAATTCCACTGGGAGCCAGTGCAGGCAGCGCAACACGGAGGTAATATGATCTCTAAAGGAACCACCTGTAAGAAGTTGAGCCGCCGCATTCGGGACCAGCTTCAGTTTCCGTATTGGCCGCAAGGGAAGGCTCGCTTAGAGCAAGTTACAATAGTCCAGTCTGGAGGTGACCATTGCATGGATCACCATGGCCAGGTCGACCTGTGAGAGGTAGGGGGCCAGCCACCGGGCCTGGCGATGATGAAAGAAAGCTATGTGGATAATATGGGCCACCTGAATCTCCATAGAAAGAGAAGAGTCCAGGTGGACCCCCAGATTGCGGGCCGAAGAAGTAGGGGCCAATGAGACCCCTTCCAAAACTGGTGGCTGGCAAAGTGAGAGCAAGCAGAGTAAAAGCCAGCAGAGTGAGAGCTGACAGGGAGAGGGTTCTAAACCTCAGCTCCTGCCTCTGCTTTTCTCAGTCACTCCCAACACCGACCTCAAGGCCTGGGCTGCTGTTGGACTTAAGGGCCCTTGTGCTGGCCTTCCTGGCTGCACCTTGGCTTTCGTTCTGGCTATGGAGGCTGCCATTCACTGTTGGCAGCTCCAGTGGTTCTTCTGCCTATGCGTGGAGTTGTGGTTCTAGAAATGGACCTTATTGGACAAGAGGTTGATGGTCTTTCTGTTGGATTAACTGGGGCTAACAGGAACTTATTCCATCTACAGATGCAGGGCCTGCCTTGTGCTGAATCTGGTGCCACTCTGAACATTGCAGATTTGCATGGATGATTTCAATGTAAAATTATTTTATTTCAGTCAATAAGGAGAGAGACAGCATGGATTCTCTGCAACAGACCTGGAGCTGCTGAAGCCAAAAATTTTATTTCTCAATTCTACAGTAAAACCCAAGAAAAACAACAGTAGCCTAGTTATAGAGAGTGTAACTCAGTTTCATTGGCTTTCATAGATGGTTCCGTAAAAACAGAACTAACAGCACAGGTGGTGGATTACATATTACTTTTTTTTCAATATAATTTTTTATTGTACAGTCTGAATCCACATTACAGTTTAGTATGATTATTTACATTTTTCCAAACCATACATTTCCCCCTTTTATCCCTCCCCCTAAAAATTATGTCCTGATGGTTTTTCAACCAAACAGCCGTAAGTTCATTCTTTGTTGCCTCTTCTCCCATATTTCTTCTTTGACTCCAGCTTCTCTCATCCAATCCACATATATTGTCCATATCTTCAAATTTTCTCTCTGTTTTTCTTGCCACAGTTTATTCCATGATATTATGTCGAAAATGTCCAATTGCCCTTGTCCCCAAATATAATCTAACCATTTCTGGATTGTCCATTTCTTCTTATCTTTCCAACCAAGTTCTATTACTGCATGTACCACTCTTATCATTATTTTATACAATTGTTTACATTTTTTATCCACCCTTCTGTCCTCAATTACACTCGTAAACATTAAATCGTTATTTAAATCTATTTTAACCTTCACCATTTTCTCTATATACAGCAATACCGTTTCCCAAAAACTTTCCACCTCTTTGCATTCAATCCACACATGGCTGTAATATGCATCCTGGTCACCACAGTGCCAACGTTTTGGGCTTAGTCCCCGTATCCTAAGAGCTAATTGTTTTGGAGTTCTATACCATTTTAATATCACTTTTCTTTCCAACTCGTCATAGTTTTCAATCTTTATAGTATGCATACTTTATAGTATGCAAATTTTTTCCTATTTTTTCACTATCTAGAGAGCCCTCCTTCTCCCATTTTTGCTTCAACGTTCTCATCATGTTTTTATATGAAAGCCGCAACATTTTCCCTTTGCTTTGTTCATATATTTCCAAGCACTTCTTCATTATGCATTCTCTTTTTATTCTTGAAACCTTTATCCTTTCCCATATACCTCTCAATACCAACCAATTCTCTTTATTTCCTATCTCTATAAAATGTTGTAATGGCATATTTCCCCCTCTTTCCTTAATCGACTTTGCCACAATTTGAATTCCTTGTCTTTGCAAAGTTTTTATTACTTGTATCCCTTCCAGCCATGCTTGCCAATGAGGCCACGCCCAGAATGCCAGGCATCCATTTTTTCCTTCCATTTTTCCCATATATCTAATATCACCTTTCTTGGTCCACTTATTAAGTTATTGCCTTTCTTCATTTCGTGAGTAAATATCCCATATGTACCAATTCCTCCATTTATTTCATTTTCCATCTTGACCCATTTCTCACTATTATCCTCTTTTATTCCCATTAGACTCTTATTTGGAATTCATCATAATAATCTTGCATTTTTGGAATACCCCATCCTAAGTATTTCTTGGTCATATATAAAACTTTATTCATTACTCTTGGGAGGGGGGGTTGATTAAACACCCGTGTTTTTAACTTTCTATTCCATTCCTCAAATTGCTTCTTTTTAATTTCCAAAGGAAGAGTTCTAAATAAATAAAACATTTTTGGCATTATACACACTTTTAATGCTTTAATTTTCCCCGTTATTGATAAGGTCTTCTTTTCCGGATTACATATGACTTACGTCTTCCCAAATGCCCTCTATTGTTCAACTCAGGCCTCAGTATGATGATATAGCATTTTGGCTGAAAGATGCAGCCCAATAACCCAGCACTGGAGGCCAAGATGGAGAAAATCTCCACAGTCACCATGTCTTTCCCTCTTGTGCTCAGATAAGCTGGAACAAATGAGAGCCAAACGCTGCAAAAGATCAACATGCTGAAGGTGATGAACTTGGCTTCATTAAAACTGTCTGGTAATTTCCTGGCTAGGAAAGCTACAATGAAGCTGATGGTGGCAAGGAAGCCCATGTAGCCCAAGACACAGCAAAACATGGTCAAGGATCCCTCGTTGCATTCCAGTATGATTTCTTCAGTAAGTGAGTGCATGTCCAGATGTGGGAAAGGAGGGGAAGTCCACATCCAAATAGCACAAATGCCCACTTGAACAAGAGAGCAGGAGAAGACCACAGAATGAGCCAATCTTTTCCCCACCCACTTTTGGAACATGTTTCCTGGTTTCGAGGCCATGAAAGCCATCACCACAGTCACCGTTTTGGACAGCACAGAAGATACAGCCACTGAGAAGATGATGCCAAAAGCTGTTTGTCGGAGGAGGCAGGTCACCTGGTGAGGCTGTCCGATGAAGAGCAGTGGGCAGAGAGAGCACAGAAGGAGAGACACCAGGAGAATGTAGGAGAGGCTTCTGTTGTTGGCTTTGACGATGGGAGTGTCCCGGTGCTTAATGAAGATTCCAAGCACCAGAGCTGTCAGCGCAGAAAAAGAGAGACCCAAGGAGACGAAAGCAATCCCTAAATGTTCTTCAATAGAGAGGAAATGTGGGGTCTTGGAGATGCATTGATTTTGGTTGCTGTTTGGATAGTGATCTTCTGGACAAGCAGCACAGTCCTCCATGTCTGGAAAATGTAGAGGTGCTCAATTATCTCAATATTTAGAACCTCAGTGATAGCAAGACTCTCAAAATAATCTAACCTGTGATAATTGAATATGGGTAGCCTTTCTAGAAGTATCCTATGGTCAAAATTAACTTATCTCCAAATGGAGCCACGATTACTTATGCTTATTCGTAAACTATATAGCAACACCACTTGTCAGGTCAAATTAGATCAAACTGGTACATTATCTGAAAAAATTCCAATCACCAGAGGGGTCAGACAGGGATGCGTATTGGCACCTCATCTTTTTAACATCTACATAAATGATCTTCAAAACCACCTTAGCAAAGTCAATGGCCATCCTCCTAAAATTGGACAATGTCCCGTTCCACTCCTTCTCTATGCTGACGATGCTGTTATTTTATCCCAAACATCCATTGGACTCAAAAGATATCTAAGAGCTTTTTTTGACTACTGTGATCTCAACAAACTAAAACTAAACAGTGAGAAGTCAAAAATAATCGTATTTTCCAAAAACTGGCGTTTTCTTTCCTGGAAAATCAACAATATTGAGATCAAGCAGGTACAATCCTTTAAATATTTAGGGATCACTTTTCAATACAATCTAAAATGGTCCCTTCATAGATCCTGCTTAATCTCATCAACCAGACGTACCATGTCTGGCATAATCCAATTTTACTACGGAAAAGGAAACCAATCAGTAAAAGCCGTATTAAAAATTTTCCAAGCAAAGTTGTTGCCTAAAATCCTCTATGGCATCCCAATTTGGATAAGCGATCACTTGCAGGTGATATAAACTCAAACCTTTTTAAAGACAATTTTCAATTCTATTGGTTCAAAGTCATTGAGAACAAAATCAGAACCATAGGATTTGATTTGGACAATGTCGGGACTGATAGTGAACTGCATATTTTCAATCAGATCCGCGAAAGACTGAGGGATCTGGAACATCATTGTTTCTATCCAACAAAGGCGGCTGTATGCTCTCCCCGCTCCCTCGGAATACAACCAAGTTACAGAGCAAGAGCTAAATATCTCTCATCTCTGTTATCCATCAACCAACGTCGTGCATTCATGCTAGCACGCCTCAATATTTTCCCATCAGCGGAAACCTCAGGGAGATACCTCCAGATCCCTAAACATCAGAGACTATGCCGTTGCGGATGTGGATCTATAGAAACCATAACCCATATTCTTCTGGAATGCTGTCTTCACAGTAACCTGCGCATGATTTTAATTCACCCTCTGCTGCTTCCAAGACTTGAGCACTCCAAGTTCCAGGCCACTCGCTTTCTGCTAAGTGACTGTAATCCATCGATCACCTTGGCAGTGGCTAAATTCTTGGAAAGCATTTTAAATACCCATATTTAAATGTTTTAAAAGTTTTCTCTTTTAAATGTTTTAAAAGTTTTCTCTTTTCTCTTTTAAATGGAAATAATTTGTATGCCATTAAAGGTTAAAATGAAATGAAATGAATATGGGTAGCCAGGGGATGATTGTGTTCTGTTTTTACATGAGTATTTTGTACTCTACAGTCATTGATTCAAATGGTGGGAATTTCTCCCTTTTAGTGTGGGGAATTAGCAAGAGGAGGGTGTTGGCTTACCAAAAGGTCAGGTAAGCTTGGAGTCTTTGTTCCCTCTGTATACCATGAGAAATTCTGCAGGATTGCAAGTAAAGCTTACCAATTTTATACTCTTCCGATTGTATAAATCTTTCGCTTAACAATTTCATTTAGCGATAGTGGGAGTACATAAGCACACAATAACTCAAGCAGCAGAACACACACACACACACACACACACACACACACACAGAGAGAGAGAGAGAGAGAGAGTCCTAGGATATAAGCAGTGTTGATGGGATAGGTTGGGAATAGTGTAGGAATTGGGAGAATTCTTATGTGTCTCGTCCATTCATGTTTTCTTTTTTCTTTAACTGATTCCCATTGTCTAGATTTATATATTTATTCCTTTGCATCTGATTGGACATTTGCATCACAGGCAATGGCAGTGGACAGCAGAGGCACCTATGTAAAACAGCATTACTAAATGCCATTGGTAAAATCTTTGGTACTTTCAATGCACTCTGTTTCAAGGCCAGGGGTGTGGGGGTCTACTATTATACATCCTGGGTTCTTTTTTCCAGATACTCAAAACTGCTGAGTTTTCCAAAGATTTTATTTAAAAAACCAGAAAATAAGAAATGTTCCAATACATAGATTTCTTAGCTGCAGCATCGCTCCAAGCAGGCTTTCAGACCTGAGATCATGAATGGCTTTCTCCTGCCCAGCCTTGTCAGAATTCCCTTTTGTTTTTTCCCCTTGGTTCTCAGGTGAACTCTGTTTCCTTGCCCCTCCCTGTGAATAAACTTCTTTGATCTACAACCGTTTGGCCACTAGCTTCCTGTCCGGGGATCAAAGGTCTTTGTCAGGCTAGAGTGAATCTACCTGATACTGTAACTGGAACAACCTCTTCACACATTCCAACAATATATTTTTATTCTTCATAGCAATATAGTGGAATCCTAATCAGAGCTATTATACTTTTCCAAGTCCATTGATGTAAGTTTGATTCAGAATAGTCAAGTTCTTCCCAGTACTGCACACTATATGTGAATGGCCCCATAATATCATTGTAGTATCTATAATGCTAAGTATGCAAATGCAAATGAATGTATAATTAAGTATCTGGATCTTTATCATTTTACCAAGTGCAGGAATTCAAATCCTTGAATACTGCTAGGTCAGGACCCTGCAGTTATATCTACAGAATTTATATCCATTTAATTACATGGGTGTTTGATATCTCCTACCCTCTTGGCTTGATATCTTGCCATCTGGACAGGAAGCACAGTCATAGCAGCAGAACGCCTTCCCCTCCATCTTTTTCCTGCTGTATCCTGGCATACAGGGGTCATTACAGACTGACAGTGGAGGCACCTATTTTTGGACGACAGAAGAATCTAGACTTGAAAAGATACTTTAGCTATTTTACAGACAATGAGTGTGTACATTGCCAACAAAAGTGGGATTTTTTGTTTCTAATTAGATTATCTAAGTAATTTTTAAATTCCTTTTCTACTAAATCTTTTTTCTTGTCATTTTAATCTTTTGTGAAAAAATGTAGGTTGGTAATATATATATTTATTTATAAATGCGAAATACCACTCACTGACTGACTGACTCATCAACAGAACTCAAAAACTACCGAAGCCACACACATGAAATTTGGTACACCTGTTCCTTACGTACTCCAGGGGCTCACTAAGAAAGGATTTCCCAAAATATTCACTTCCACATGATTTATTACCAATTTACTGTTTTAACTGTTCATCTCTGGCCATCTGCGTGAACATTCTAAGGGCAAACCAACCGTTCAGTCCACAGACATGCTGCATGAACATTCTAAGGGTGACAGTTCAACACCACCAGCTTCATGTCCTTCACCAACTGTACTCTACCACTGCCCTCCACAACGCATGCGAACCTATCCCTTCTGCTGAAACCGCTACAGGGAGAAGAGGAATTAAACACAGAAAGCGCTTTACACACTGCATTATAAAAAAACAACTACAGGAAGCTGCTGCAAAATATGCGAAAACAAACCCATCAATCCACAGACAGGCTGTGAGGAAATATGCTGCATGTCACTCCAAAGTTCACGAATGCCCTCCACAACACATGTGAACCTATCCCTTCTGCTAAAACCGCTACAGGGAGAAGAGGAATTAAATGCAGAAAGCACTTTACACACTGCATTATAAAAAGACAACTATAGGAAGCTGCTGCAAAATATGTGAAAACAAACCCATCTGTCCACAGACAGGCTGTGAGGAAATATGCTGCATGTCACCCCAAAGTTCACAAACAGGCTGTAAAGAAGTATGTTGAATGTCACCCTAAAATTCATAGAGAGCTTGTGATGAAGTATGCTTAGCGAAGCACGGGTGCCCTGCTAGTTATAAATAAAATACAACAAGGAAAACACACAAAAACAATTAATACTCAGTTAAAGAAAAGGCAAGAACTGTGGCTACTGCTCCTATGATCCAGCATTGGATCCTATGATCCAGTATTGGAGGCAGTATAGCCTTATACTGGTGTATTTACCCTTCCTGGGGCCCTTCCCTTTGCAGAGGGATGTATGCACCGGTGGGCAGCTACCGTGACCAATCGAAAGTACTGGACATGATACCTCACACATGGCAGTACTCCTGGACACCTGTTTCCTGTGCCTATCTGATGCATTGTCAGGGGCAAAGTCAACAGTAATCTGTTTCCATGGCCTCTTCACCTCCAGAAATGCTAGTACCCAACACTTAGATTTCCCCCACTTTTTTGTGGCATAAATCCACGAGCCTTTTGCAGAGCTCTCCAATGTTGACCAGTTTCTTGCTGTTTTTGGCCCTTTGCGCCATCAGAAAATCCTCCTGGGAACAGTGTGACATTGTTCTTAAATAACAATTCATTAAAAACCATGTCAGCAAATTGATCGCTTGAGAGACTGGGCTGGCTCACCTTACCTGACTCAAGCTTTTGTGCCACTCAATTGTGTCTTCATGAATGGTGAGCTCCTTGCCTGGAGGAGAGTGAGGATCCAACATCCCAACCTTGATTCGGACATAGGAGTTGTTGGGAAAAGTGACCAAGTTCGTAATATCAAATCCACCTGCTAGTTCTCCACGAGCATTGAGCGTGATTTCATCTCCAGCACTGTTGTTGAACGCTATCCTTTGCAGAAATGCGTGGAGCTAGGTTGAAAGATAAAGGGGACAAATAATTCGTTTCAGTGGGATGTTTCAGACACATTTCACAGAGATATTTGGAGCCTTCTGTCTCGATGAAAATTGATATAGGAATGAAACTATGTCCAGCTCTTCTCCCTGGCATGCTAGAATGAATGAGCAGGAAATGTTGAGGTCCAGGGGGCAGAGGTGATGATGGTTGGAAGAAGGCAGGATGGTGGAGTAGGGAGCAATACTAGGTATGGGGATGGTAGTAGCAGAGGTGAAGGAGTGGTAGTTTTGATTCCTCTTTCCACCCCAACCATCTTGAAGTACTGATGCTTTTCCTACATTGGCTTCAGAGGAAGACCACTCAGTCAGAAACCAACCCTATCACAAACCCCACAAGCAGAGATTAACGTTCAAGCAGAAGTCCCCTAACTATGGAGATAAGGATTTTCAGGCTCTTATTTTACCAGACTCACCTGTAGTTTAAAAGTTGCAGTGCCTTGTTATTGCATAGAGGTAACTTGTTTGAAAGCAGCCTGTTTCCTCAGGATAAAAGCTAAAGTCTGAATTGTCAATTACAATAGGGTGTGCTGGGATAGCAATACAACATGAATGGAGCTGTGTGCAAAAATTTTCTCCATTATTTCTGTCAGGAGCTGAAGGTATAACAGCTGCATGGCAAAACCCTTGATTGCCTTAATGGACTGCTGAAGGACTAACTACAGTCACCTGTTGACAGTCAGCCAAAGGGAATGACTAAGCATGACTAAGCTATATATAAGAGTCATGTGACCTTTGACTGTACTAGCCATAGGCTAATTAATGTATCATAGTGTATATAAGTAAGCTAATTCAGTTAAGCATGTTCCTTGCTGGGGACAGGACCTAAGCCGAAGGCTCTGTCCGTTTAAACTGTATATATTGTATCAATGCCAATACATCCTTTCTTTGAGTGAACTCCCTGGCTCCAGTGGTTATTGCCGCACTCTGTGTATGCTCAGTTGCGCCTACGCTGTCAACTCGTGTCAGGATATGGGCCCAGTTGCCGCTAGGCGTCGTACAACCCACTGGTGAGTAACATTGCCTAGTGGGCGGAGCGAAGAGTGTGGTGTAGTCATGACGGGTCCTACTCATGGGCTGCTGTTTGAAAGGCTCAATGAGTCCAATTACGTCTCATGGGCAGAGAAAATGAAATGCTTCCTCATCCGGGAAGGACTCTGGAAAGCTGCACAGAAAGCTCCAGATATGGACGATGATGATGAGGTGGAGGCTGATGAGAAAGCCAGAGCAGCCATTGTTCTAGCAGTGGAAAACAGCCAATTGGTGTTCCTGCGAGATAAAACAACAGCTTTGGGGTGTTGGACTGCCCTGAAAGAGTTGTACCAGAGGACAACAGCGGGCTCCAAGCTGATTCTGGTGCGTAGACTCTTTAATCTCAAGTTGCATGAAGGCAATGTGATTTCCCATCTGCAACAAATGAGAGCACTCTGCTGATTTGTCCGATAGAGGTTTGGCTTTTGATAATAATCTGCAAGCTTTGATTTTGCTCTCCTCTCTCGGCACACAATGGGACCCATTAGTGGATGGCTTACAAAGTGTGCCAGAGGATGATTTAACATTGGACTATGTGTCCGGGAGGCTTTTGGAATGGAAGGGGCAAAGGGATTTACGTGCCTACCCTCAGCCTCCAGTGAACAACAGCATCAGCAAGGACCGAGGTGACAAATTGGCAGAGGCGAATGCTGTTCGCAGATGTTACACCTGTGGAGCAACCAACCACCTAGCGAGGAATTGCCAGCGAGGGCGACAGCGACCCAGACGTCAGCAACAGGCTGTGCAGAGGACCGGGAAAGGAAGCGCCTTTCTGGTGCAACGTACCGAAGCACCAAAATCTACATGGCTTTTGGACACCGGGTCTATAGAACATATAGTAGCAAGGGCAAGTTCGCTGCAGAAGAAGAGGACACTGGATATTGGAGAGGTGACTCTTGCTGACAGCTCTGCAGCTGTTGTACATCCCAAGGAGAAGTGTTTTTACAAGCTATGGGGATTACCCTGCAGAACGTGTTACACATAACAAGTATGGCGCATAATCTATTAAGCGTGTCCAGGTTGGCACTGGATGGGTATGTATGTACTTTTACTGGGACAGGGTGCTCCATAGCCAGGGATGGGGACATTGTGGCACAGGGTGTATTAAGTAACAGACTTTATAAATTGACTGTGGACAGTAACACCCCTGTGACCTGTGATGTTCCAACTACTGTGTGTGGGGTTAATGATCAATTTTCCTGAGGACTTTACTGAAACCTATGCTGCTACAGCTAGGTATGAATCCATCAGGTTGTGTTTGGCTATTGCTGAACAAAGGGGGTATGTCTCCAAGCAACTAGATGTGTGTACTGCCTACCTGAATGCAAAGGTGGATGAGGAGATATATATGAGACCACCACCTGGTTACAGGTGTAAAACAAGCTAATTCAGTTAAGCATGTTCCTTGCTGGGGACAGGACCTAAGCCGAAGGCTCTGTCCGTTTAAACTGTATATATTGTATCACTGCCAATACATCCTTTCTTTGAGTGAACTCCCTGGCTCCAGTGGTTATTGCCGCACTCTGTGTATGCTCAGTTGCGCCTACGCTGTCAACTCGTGTCAATTTCAGCCTTGGGATTGTTGAGAAGAAAAATCATCTTTGCATTGATAGGAAGATCTGAGAATCCAACCAAGGTTAAGGCAGAGAAGTTGGGCCTAAAGCTGCTATACAGAGCTTTCGGGGAATAATCCCAAAGTACAAGGGAGAACAGGAACTCTGTGCCTTGTTCAAAAGATATTGATATTCCTGCTCAAATAATTTGTTTTGTAGTTCAAGGCAAACCTCACTGGCAGTGAGTATGAGCAAGGAGTTCCAGGCAAGACCCAATGAGGAGATCTTAGCCTCGATTAGTAGCCACCAGCCAGAAGTCTGGAGTTCATGCATCACTAGTTGGACCAAGCTGTGAGAGTCGGAAAGGAAACAGAGGCCCACCCAAAATTTGAAAGTGGCGACCCACACCCTGGTTTCCAGAAGATGATGTCCTGCCTCAAGGCAAAGGACTGCATAGGGGGCACAGCGTGGAGCTCCAAAGATTGTATATAGGAAGGTGGACTGCAACTGTTCAAGCTTGGATTTCCATGTGTGGATCCATATTGGAACCGCATACGTTAGATATTGAACCACTTTCATGTTGAATACTTTCAGGGCCGCTGGGATGAATTCAGGGTAAAAAACTTCAAAACAGCGGCAGAGATGTGCCTATGCTTACCCCTGATAAGAGTATGGCCGTCCTCATGTACGCCAACAATGCTGTTGTTCTATCATTAACGAGAGTGGGGCTTAAAAGAGCACTGAAGATATTTGCTCAACATTGCTCAGAGGAATTGTTAAATATTAATTCTACAAAGACTAGAGCCCTTTCTGCATGGAGGCGTAAGGGCTTGAGTCGGCGTTACTGACGCCGACCCGACACCGCCGGGACCGTCCGCATGACCGGGAAGAACCGGAAAGAACCGGGAAGACGGGAAGACGCCGGGACCGTCCCGCATGACCAGGAAGAACCAGGAATACGGCGCAGCTGCGCCCCCTGTGCGAATGGCAGCCTGGGGACGGCATTTTTGCCATCCCCAGGCCACCATATTCCGCCATATTCCGCTCGTAGCTTTCATTCTAAATTTAAGCAACTGAAATGGCAGTTGTCAGGACAGCAGATTTAATAAATTAAATGCTTCAATTACTTGGGTGCGGTTTTCCAGAATAATGGGAAACCCATGGCCCATATACAATCAGTTATACACACAGCATAAAGGAGCTCACATGCTATTTTGAAATATTTTTTATTACAAGGGGGTGGATTTATCCAAATTGCAATTAGATTATTCGAAGCTAAATCCTTGGCTTAATTTACCTATGGCTTAATTTATCTATGGAGCTCCACTGGGAATAGTATCGAATTTTACTTAGAGAGAGTCTTACCTGCATTTTAGAGCTTTGTCTAATACACTGAAATTTACAGCTAATAGTACATGTAGTATTAAGGCAAGAAGCAGGGATGGTTAAAGTAGAGACAACCTTTTGGAGGCATATTATTAAATATTGGCTTAAAGTTCTTCTCCAGCCTCTGGGTTTACTGCGTTTATTGCTGGCAACATCACCATATCCAAGTTGGTCAAAAAGATAATACTCAAACTTAAACAATGAGGGTTGGATCCTATGCAAGTATTGAAATTGGGTATCCATAGAGCAACAGTCTTGGTTTATCAACAACTCAACAACACTGAAATGCAAACTGATTACCCCTTGTTACCCTTGTTATATAAACCATTGAAATCCTGCTCAGGAATTTCAGCCCTATTTATCTAATATTGCATCCCAAAATGTCACTGGGACTTTTCTAGGGCCTGTTTTGACGCTTTTCCATCAGCCAATTTATGGGAAGATTTTTTTTAAATCCCATGTTCCAGGAGAGTATGTGATTGCAATTCAAGGGAAGTGGACTCTGTCACACATCCTACTGCATTTGTGTTTGTTTTCTTTTTACTGGTCTTGTAGATGTAATAAAGACAGTAGTCTATTGCTGCTCTTGCTCTCCAATATTCTTTGGGATTATCCCTCAGAAATCTAACCCTGCTATATACCTGGAACAACTTGTTAATTACAATTGCAGATGGGTCATGACTAGAGCAAGGTGTAACTCTTTTCCATCAGTACATCTTCAAGGTTGCTTCTCTAGTATTCCACAAAATGAGCGTTGCTGTCGATTTTGTCCTGATACAACGGATTCACTTTCTCATATTCTGCTTCACTGCTCAAAATACAACAACATCAGAACAGATTTGAGAACTGTATTACCAACAGGATTTATGCTCCTTTCTGATAAATTAAAAATGGCTAAGCTTCTAAATAACTCTAATGTTGAAATCTCTAAAGCTGTTGCTATATTTTTACTCTGTGTACTGCAAGTTGTGCAATAATGATCTTCTTATTGTATCTGGAATTCTGGACACACACCGGTTTTTATGCCTAATAAAGGTTTTGGATTTGGATTTGGATTTAGTCTGTTGTTGGCAAAAGCTTACAGACTGCTGTAGAAGATGATTTAGTTGTTGGTGCTGCAGTTTTTAAAAAGCCATTCCTCATCCTTAGCCCATAAATATTACAGTATGAATTCATTTGAATTCATTAACTGAAATGCCCTCTGAAATCACCTCAAAAATATAGAAGACAGATCCCCATTCATTTTTGAGAAATGTGTTCATTTATATTTTTTAATCAGTTTTATGGTTATGCATTTTCCTCCCAGAGATAGTTCTCTCAAGATGACATGGAAACAAATCCAAGGTAGATTACC
>NC_059431.1:112543499-112578344 GCF_021028975.2 Sphaerodactylus townsendi | reverse complement strand
AGCCGGTGCCCGACACCCCAGCAAGCACGGGAGGAAGACGGGCTGGGGGCGGCCTTGGGGCTCAGCCGGTGCCCGTCTCCTCAGCAGGGGCGGGAAGTGTGGAAGCATTCAGGAGTATGATCTCTGGGCTTCCCTTCCCGCCAGTTTCCCATTCATTGGGATGTGATGTGCGACCCGTTTGCCGCCCAGCTCTGATGTATATAGTTCTTGTTTATATGTTTGTTGTTTAATAAACGGGCTGCGGCCCATTCCTTTCCAGCCTGTCGTTGTGGTGTACTTATTGAGCGAGGGAGTCTCACCATCTACAGCAATAAGACAGTGTCTTATATTAATTTTTGCTCCCAAAGATGCGCTATGTCTTATTTTCAGGGGATGTCTTATTTTTCCACTCCACAGCTGCATGCTCTGGTGTTCTGTTCGATGGGCATGCTTCCAAACAAAAACTTTGCTACATCTTACTTTCGGGGGATGCTTTATATTTATCACTTCAGCAAAACCTCTACTACGTCTTATTCTCCGGGGATGTCTTATTTGGGGGGAAACAGGGTATGTTGTTTCTACCGTATCCTATGCTTTTTACCTTCCTGATAGACTGCTGTAGTGTTGTGTTTTTACTTAGTTTTTGAAAATGATTGCTTCTTATTGACTTATCTACTCAGACAAGGAGGGATATAAGTATTTTAAAATTAACAAATAAATAGAATGATGTCATACATTGCACATTTTCTCTATAATCTAAGAAGCAATTTTACTTGCAGTGTGGCAACCAAGTTCTATCAAAACATCCTGGCCTTGGTGTTTGCCATCACTGAGATCAACAACAATCCCAAGATCTTACCAAATGCCACTCTGGGTTTCCATATACTTGACAACTACTATGAGGCAGTGATGACTTATCGTACGACTCTGGATCTGCTTTTCAAATCACACAGGTTTGTTCCCAACTACAAAAGTAGACTCCAGAAACAGCTGATTGGCGTCATTGGAGGGTATGGTTCAGATGCCTCTTCACAAATGGCAGACATCTTGAGGATTTACAAGATTCCACAGGTAATCTGCATGGGAAATAAGAGGTTTTTCTACAATTTCAGTCATAATTCACTTTTTTCTGAGATCCCAGTGGTAATTTTTTAAGTTCAGAAAGCAGGGGAAATGTTGCTGGAAATCACGTAAAAGGATACGAAATATATAGATTAGCTTTCAAGCTTTGTACACATTACTGAAGGTAGGATGAGCAGACACTGCATGCAGTGGTGGGATTCAGCAGGTTCACACCACTTCAGCAGAACCGGTTGTTAAAATGGTGCTTGTAAGCAACCAGTTGTTAAATGATTTAAATCCCACCACCGGAACCGGTTGTTAAATTATTTGAATCCCACCACTGACTGTATGTATGAGATGTAAAATGTGTGGTTAAGTCAAAGTAATGTCACGTGTGTGGTTATGTCCAAGTAATGGGGTGTGACTATGCGAGGGTAAATTAACAAGAGGACCACCCTTATAAGCCTGAGAAAAGGTGAGAGCCTGGTTCCCATATGGATGGCAGATTATGGGAGAAACTTTGCCCGCAAAGAAAGCCGTCCTGCTCAACCTTTATTTACTTCAGCTACCAAATGTGCATAGCAGAAAGCAATTCTCACCTTTGGGTGCCATTCCCTTCAGAAATAACACGGGGGAACTCACCAGGAACGAAATTTGCAACCATGCTGCCAAAATCCAAAGTTCCATTCCCATAGCTCTTCACCTTGTGCCAAACCATCTATTTTTAATACTTGACTGACCGAAAGCTTGTTTTTGCTCGTATTTTACAGAGTAGTTTCATTTCTTCATAGGGTTAGTCTTTATAATTTTATGATTTCTTTTTTCCAAAACTTGTTCATCTACCTGAAAAAAAAGAGTACGGAGAAGCTACTTTTGAAATATATAATTTTAATTCCAGTAGGGTAGCCACGTTGGTCAGCAGTAGAGGAGCTGGATTCAAGACCTAGACCAATTTAGAAACCACCAAGATTTGTGATGTAAAAGCATCCCTTTCCCCAGATGCAAACAGCAATTCTCTCACTTGCTGACAAGGCTTTTGTCACAAAAGACTGGAAATGAATCTTGGCTTCACTGACAATATTTGGCATTTGTCATGGATAGAAAAAGTGCAGAGAAGGGCAACGAGGATGATTGAGGGACTGGAGCACCTTCCTTATGAGGAGAGGCTGCAGCGTTTGGGACTCTTTAGTTTGGAGAGGAGACGTCTGAGGGGGGATATGATTGAAGTCTATAAAATTATGCATGGGGTAGAAAATGTTGACAGGGAGAAATGTTTCTCTCTTTCTCACAATACTAGAACCAGGGGGCATTCATTGAAAATGCTGGGGGGAAGAATTGGGACTAATAAAAGGAAACACTTCTTCACGCAACGTGTGATTGGTGTTTGGAATATGCTGCCACAGGAGGTGGTGATGGCCACTAACCTGGATAGCTTTAAAAGGGGCTTGGACAGACTGATGGAGGAGAAGTCGATTTATGGCTACCAATCCTGATCCTCTTTGATCTGAGATTGCAAATGCCTTAACAGTCCAGGTGCTCGGGAGCAACAGCCGCAGAAGGCCATTGCTTTCACTTCCTGCATGTGAGCTCCCAAAGGCACCTGGTGGGCCACTGCGAGTAGCAGAGAGCTGGACTAGATGGACTCTGGTCTGATCCAGCTGGCTTGTTCTTATGTTCTTATGTTCTTATGCAGTGGGTCCAAATTCTTTATTTGTCTCACAGGACAAAGTTGCTAATTAATGGCTTATTCTCAGCTCCGCAGGGCCTCAGTCAACGATTTGTTCCATCATCCTCTTTTAACTGGAAATATGGAGAATTCAGTCAGGGATGGTCTGTATGTGGCCCCACCAATGCTTTTGAGAGTGCTTAGAAGTTTATGTGATTAACATTCGGTGTAAAAGAACAAGAACATTCAAAGTAAAGAGATTCTCAAATACTTTATCTTGCTCAACATGTCTTTCTCTTAGATTTCCTATGGATCATTCGAAACCTCAGTGAATGAAAAAACACATTCCCCTTCATTTTACCGCATGGTCCCCAGTGAAACCCTGCAGTATGTGGGAATCGTACAGCTGCTTCTGCATTTCTCATGGAAATGGGTTGGCCTCATTGCTATGGATAACCAAGCTGGGGAACGTTTCTTGCAGACAATTGAGCAGATGCTTTCTGAGAATGGGATCTGTTCAGCCTTCACAGAAAGAGCTCCAGTGAAGATTCAGACAGATAGAATGGTTTCAACATTCCACAGTTTTTACAGTAATAGTTCAGTTTTATTGGACACGAAAGTCAAGGTGGTTGTTGTGTATGGAGACACATCTACCATCATGTGGGTGGCAATAGTTATTTACATAACGTCTTTTAAAAATTTTGAATATCAAGTCGAAGGTTCTATAGGGAAAGTGTGGATTACAACAGCCCAGATAGATTTCACCTTCATAGATCTTCAAAGGTCATGGGAAATAGAGATGTTTCATGGTGCTCTTTCCTTCACACTTCACTCAGATATGATCCCAGGTTTTCAAACATTTGCCAACATTAGAAAACCCTCCTGGGTAAAGGAAGATGGTTTTGTCAAGCATTTCTGGGAAAACGTCTTTGAGTGTGTGTTTCCAAATGCCAATAGGCCAACAGAAATGGATAAAATATGTACTGAGGAGGAGACATTGGAGAGTGTTCCAGCCACAATCTTTGAACTAAGCATGACCGGCCACAGCTACAGCATCTATAATGCTGTCTATGCTCTTGTACATGCCTTGCAGAATATGCACTCATCAACACCCATCAACAAAGTTATGGCAAATGAGAACACACTAGCATCTCTGTATGTGAAGCCTTGGCAGGTAATCTCCCCTGGATTAGTTTCCATGTCATCTTCTGAGTGCTGTCTCTGAATACTGTCTCTGGGAGGAAAATGCATAACCATAAAACTGAAAAAAATATAAATGAACACACATTTCTCATAAGGACAGTGACGTCGCACCAATGGGGCCGGGTGCGGTGCGACGCACCAGTCAGAGCAGCGGTGGAGGCATGGCTGGGATGCGGAGTCTGGTAAAATAAGGGCTTGAAATAAGGGTTGAAATAATAATAGTGTATAACCACTGTCTGATACCTGATGCCAATAAAGGTTATTGTGATTGTGATTGTGGCTCCTCCTCAGAGGTATTTCCATATTCCTCTGAAGCCAAAGGGAAGAAAAAGCATCAGTACTTCAGGATGGCTGGGGGAACCACAACTACCACCCCCTCACTTCTGCTACTACCATTCCCATACCCAGTACTGTTTCCTGCTTCACCATCCACACTTCCCTCCAGCCATCACCACTTCTGCCCCCTGGACCCCAACATTTCCTACTCATTCATACTAACATGCCAGGGAAAAGAGCTGGACATAGGCCCTTTCCCCACTTACCTTAAGCCCCGCGCTACTCTCCTCAAGTAGCGCGGGGTCCAGCTGCACTCCCCACTTCAGGGGCGGCGAGAACACAGCCGCCCCGACGCTGCCTCTCTCGCACCCCCTCAGCGCGCGGCATCCCTGGCGCTGGAGAAAACGGTGCCTTTTGATGACCCCGCGCAGAGCGCGGGGTCGTGGGGATGCCCGGACGCGCGCCAGGGATGCCGCGTGCTGAGAGCAGTGCGCAGCGACGGCGGCAGAGGGAAAAGTGGGGAAAGGCCCATAGTTTCATTCCTACACCAATTTTCTCCGAGACAGAAGCCTCCAGTTATCTCTGTGAAATATGTTTGAAATATGCCATTGAGAATAACTCTTTGTTCTGTTTCTCTTTCTCCTTTGCCCTAGCTCCACTCATTTCTGCAAAGGATAGCATTCAACAACAGTGCTGGAGATCAAATTATGCTCAACAATCATGGAGAACTAGAAGGTGGATTTGATATTACGAACTTGGTCACTTTTCCCAACAACTCCTATGTCCGGATCAAGATTGGGAAGTTGGATCCTCACTCTCCTCCAGGCAAGGAGCTCACCATTCATGAAGACACAATTGAGTGGCACAAAAGCTTGACTCGGGTAAGGTGGGCCAGCCCTGTCTCTCAAGTGATCAAATTGCTGACATGGTTTTTAATGAATATTTATTTAAGAACAATGTGGGCTGGTGTCAGCCCCATTCACACAGCTGGGCGCCCAGACATAAGCAAGACAGCTACTCGGCCACTCTTTTCCCAGGAGTATTTTCTGATGGCACAAGGAGCCAAAACACTCGTCTATGCTTCTACACAGATCCAAAAAGTTTATCTTTGCTAGAAATGAGGGAGCTTCAGCTTTCGAAGTGGTGGCTCCATATTGAAAAAAAAAATCTTCTCCTTGGGTTTCTCATGGGAGTCTCTTCATATGCTGACCGCCACGGAAATTTACCATCATCTAAAGATCAGACTGTACGACCAGGAATACCAATCTCTCCTGAGTGCTGCACAAAGCTTCTGATCCCCTCTATACTTTGGGATCACACCCCCGAAATCTAGCCCTGCTGTATACTTAGAACAGCTTGTTAATTATAAGTGCAGATGGGTCATGACAAGAGCAAGGTGCAACTCATTCCCCTCTGTCTATCTTCAAGGTCGTTTCCTTAACATCCCACAAAGTGAGTGTTGCTGTCGGTACTGTCCCAACGCTATGGACTCAATCCCTCATATCCTGCTTTACTGTTCGAGGTATAATGATATTAGAACCGATATGGGAGCTTTACTACATCTAGAATTTATGTTTCTCTCAGACAAACAAAAAATGTCTAAGCTATTGAACAGCCCAAATGTAGAAATTTCTGAAGCAGTTGCTACATTTTTAATCCATGTTCTACATGATATATAACAATGATTTGGAATGTATGGTACTTCTGTATTTTGGAATGTATTTGGAATGTATGGTACTTCTGGTTTATGCCTAATAAAGGTTTTTGGATTGGATTGGATTGGATTGGAGCCAAAACAGTAAAAGAAACTGCTCACCGTTCGAGAGCCTTGCAAAAGGCACCAAAAATAGCAACAAAAAGTCGGTGTTAGTCCAAGAACCGGAGGTGTATCAGGGGTGGAAACTGACTACTATTGACTCTGCCTTTGACCATACATCCAGAATGCCCTGTCATGCTATTGTAGGCAACAGAAGTACTGCCATGTCCAGCACTTTTGACAGGTCACGGCAGCTACCTACCAGTGCATTCACTCTCCACAGAAGCAAGTGCCCCAGGGAGGGTAGATAAACCAATGTAGGTCTATTCTGCCTCCAATGCTGAATTTGCCACAACCAGTCTGGTTGGATAGGGTCATAGGAGCAGTAGCCAATTTCTTTCATATGTTTTTTAATGAACTGTAATTTCTTGTTGTGTTTCCCTTGTTTTTATTTTATTTATAATCCTACCAACCTATGGTAGAAAAGACTGAAACTGATTTTCTATATTTCTTCTTTTCACAAAAATGATACAATTATAAGGAAAAGATTTAGGAGAAAAAGAAAAAAATTATATAACTGCAATAATCAGGACGCTGAAGAAAATTTTAAATGAATCTAATAAAGAAAAATCCCTTTTTGATAGACAATTTCATATGAATTTAAATACATAAACTTTAGCAGTTCATGAATACAGAAAAATTCCTTTTTTAAGTAGGTTTTCCTAGAGAATTCCCCACAACCTAATTTTTGAGTCCATTTCAAGCTTAATTTTTAGTGTTTCTTGCATTTCAGTGTAGCTCGTTATCCGGACTTTTTTCACCTTGAGGAAAAGATTCAAGTTTTCCTTGACATTTTCAGAACATACTCATATATTCAGAATATTTTTTCATTCCTCTAATATCTTCTGGATTTATGTTCCATCTGAAAAATGTCTTATACCAGTTTTCTTTCAACAGTTTGCATATAGTAAATTTTACATTTGTACTTCATCATGTACTTCATCATGTACTTACATTTATACTTCATCATGTTTCCTACATAACAACAAGCAGTTTCGTGCAGCAGGAAGATAATCTCCTCTTGAAAGTTTTGCACACAATTTATCATGGAATTTTTAACCTGTTCTGTCTCTGAGTCTATAAATTTTACCCACTAAGTTCTGTTTCTGCTAGGTAATTTCTCTCTCAAATTCTGACATTTCTCTCCAAGTGCCTTTGGTCACTTATAATGCTTTTCTTAACCTTGATCTTTTTTTGAAACTATGGCACTCATTGTATTTTGTTCTCTTCGGCTCATTCCGCACACGCAGAATAATGCACTTTCAAGCTGCTTTCAGGGCTCTTTGAAGCTGTGCGGAATGGCAAAAACAGTTGTGAAAGCAGCTTGAAAGTGCATTATTTTGCGTGTGCGGAATGAGCCTTCCATATCTTCTTGCCAAGATGTGATCTTCCCTTGGTTGTTAATCATATCTTTGTATAAAATATACTTTGTATAAAATCTTTGTATAAAAATATCATCATTTGGGGGGGGTAGTTTCACCATAATAAGCTTCAATGGGAGACATTCAGGGGGATATGGATATGCTTAATCATTTGTGTGTCTTTACCTGTATTCCAAATAGTCCTCTTCTTAATACATGCTTATTGTTACAGTATTTTTCTCTTCGATTTGATTAAATGCTTTTCTTGCCATATATAATTATTTATGCCATCTATTATAACACAAGCTGTTGATAAAAGCTGACCCTTCGATGTAAACAAACTTCTAAGATGTTTATAATTCACTTATTATGTTATGCCGTTAACGGTTTTTTGATTTGATATAATTATTTCTGCCAGTTTTCAAGTCACAAATCTCTAATTTTAGAAAAGGAAATAAAATGTGACATTGGACATTTTAACCACTGACATGGCCTTAAATGATCCAGTATGGATCTTGTAAAATGTTGAGACTTCAGTCTTCTGGGTTTTTTTCTTGTGCTTTAATAAGTAATTATCTCAATTACATAACTTCTCGGAGATCATTGATATTTCTAAACCTTCAGTCCTGTTTTCGGCAATCTATACTCCCATTGTACTGTGAAAATAGCTAAAGTATCCTTTCAAGTCTAGATTCTTCTGTTGTCCAAAAATAGGTGCCTCCGCTATCAATCTGTAATGACCCCTGTAAGCCAGGATATAGCAGGAAAAAGAAGGAGGGGAAGGCGTTTTGCTGCTATGACTGTGTTTCCTGTCCAGATGGCAAGATATCAAACCAAGAAGGTAGGAAATATCAAACCCCATAGGAAGGCTATACCTTTTTAGTAAATAGGCTATGAATAACGAATATCTTAATCCTGTCTTTTAAGTGTAGTTTTACTATACCTGTTCACAATCCCGTGTACAATGGAATGGACAAAATTTTTTAATCTACGTTATTTTTATAAATGAAGTGTGATTTTAGAATGTAAAACTACTCATAGACAACTCTTTTAAATTTAGTGATGGTCTATACTCACGCTTTTGTATGTTATGCCAATAAAGGTCTATTGTATTGTAACAAATCCCCATATATATGCTGTGGATATAACTGCAGGGGCCTGACCTAGGAGTATATGAGTACTTGAATACCTGCACTTGGCAAAATGATAATGATTCTGTTACTTTATTATGCATTCATTTGCAGTTGTATCCTTAGCACTCTAAATATATATAAATATTACAAAATATAGATATTACAATGATATTATCGGGACACTCACATTTAGAGTGTAATACTAAAAAGAATTTGACTGTTCTGAATCAAACTGAATCAATGGACTTCGAACGGTATATTATCTCTGATTAGGATTCCACTGACATATTGCTTTGAAGAATAAAAAATAGTGATTGAAAGAAAGTATCAAAGTTTTTAGCAATGCTATTTTCCAATGGCAGCACCCTTGCCTGTGATGCAAATGTACAGTCAGATGCAAATAAATAAATATTTAAGTATAGAAAGTGGGAATCTGTTATAGAAAACATGAATGAATGAGACACCCAGGAATTCCCCCAATTCCTCCACTGTTTCCAACCTATTCCAGCAATACTGCAAATATCCAAGAATTTTCTGTGTTTATTCTGCTGCTTTGGTTATGGTTTGCTTGTGTAGCCCCATTATCCCTAAATGAAATTGTTAATTTTTTTATTTACTCTTCTGCAGAATTTCTCTCAAAAGAAGAAGAGAAGAAGAGTTTGGATTTATATCCCCCCTTTCTCTCCTGCAGGAGACTCAAAACTGATCTTTATACATAGGCAACAAAAACCCCCAGCATACGTGACCTTTTGCTAGTGCCCCACTCTAAAAGGGAGAACCTCCCACCATTTCAGTTGATGGCAGCAAAGTATAAAATACTCATATCGGAGAAAAAACATGCTTGTTCCCTGGCTTCCCATATTCATTCATCTCAAGTTAGAGTACTTTGAGAATCATCCTCTCACCGAGGGTTCTAAGGTCTGAGATGAATGCAACCTTCTAAGGTTCCTTCCGCATGGGCCATTTAGAATGGTGTGGGTCTAGTAAAAACGCCGGTGTAGAGGAGGTGTTCACACCGCTGCTGGAGTGCAGTGGTGGCAGCGAATACCTCCTGCACCAGCGTTTTCTTGACTTGCTCTTTGAGAGATTTTTTTGAAAACGCTGCCTTCCACCCCGTGCCAAGCAAACGGCACCAGGTGGAAGGCGGCGTTTTCCCCACGCTGCTTTTTTCCACCTTTTACTTCCTCTTGGCTGCCATCACTCTACAGAGGCCAGGGGACGTCTCCGGGCCTCTGTCCCCAGAGGCATCGCCATGGCCACAGGGGCATGTCCCCTGGCCTCTGCTGAATGATAGCAGCCGAGTGGAGGTAAGAGGGCGAAAAAGTGGCAGGCCCCATGCGAAGGCAGCCCCAAGGGCTGCTGGGGCACAAGGGCCATTTGCAGGAAATGCGCGAACAGTCACAGGGGATGCACAAGCTGCAAGTATCCCAGTGCACCCCCGCTAGCAAGGATCATGTGGAAAAGTACCAATGTCTGCTTTCTATCCCCACTTAGAAAATTTAACTAAACATCTCTGCTTTTTCCAGACATGGAGGACTGTGTTGCTTGCCCAGAAGATCACTTTCCAAACAGCAATCAAAATCAATGCATCTCCAAGACCCCACATTTCCTCTCTTTTGAAGAACCTTTCCCCCCACCCCCCCCCCCCCCTCCCCCCCCCCCCCCCCCCCCCCCCCCCCCCCCCCCCCCCCCCCCCCCCCCCCCGCCCCCCCTCCGCCCCCCCCCCCCCCCCCCCCTCCCCGCCCCCCTCCCCCCCCCCCCCCGACCCCCCCCCCCCCCCCCCCCCCCCCCCCCCCCCCCCCCCCCCCCCCCCCCCCCCCCCCCCCCCCCCCCCCCCCCCCCCCCCCCCCCCCCCCCACCCCCCCCCCCCCCCACCCCCCCCCCCCCCCACCCCCCCCCCCCCCCACCCCCCCCCCCCCCCACCCCCCCCCCCCCCCACCCCCCCCCCCCCCCACCCCCCCCCCCCCCCACCCCCCCCCCCCCCCACCCCCCCCCCCCCCCACCCCCCCCCCCCCCCACCCCCCCCACTATCTATCTATCTATCTATCTATCTATCTATCTATCTATCTATCTACCGCCCTCCCCCTGAGGGCTCAGGGCGGTTCACAAGAAGGTTAAAACATACATTAAAACATAATTTAAATATCAGTTGCATAAAAACAGAACCCATTTTAAAATGTGGATGTCGTCTGGCTACCCCCCTCCCCCCTTTTGTGCCCACGGGAGGGCAGATGACATGGTAGATATATTTTTAACCAGGCAGGCCAAATGCCTGGTGGAAAAGGTCCATCTTGCAGGCCCTGCGGAAACTCTGTAAGTCCCGCATACAGTTGTGTGTTGTAATTGTGTGTTGGGTTGCACGTGTGTGTGTGTGTGTGTGCGCACACGCAAAAGTAAAGTTCCTCAAATCTTAGCTGATTTATGGAGACCTCAGCAAGAAGCTTTCAAGTGAGAGGCAGAGGTAACTCACTATTGCCTTACTCTGCAGAGTCTTCATTGGTGCTCTCCCTTCCAATTACCAATCTTGTTTAGTTTCTAGGGCTCATTCCACATGTGGAATGGCAAAATCCACTTGCAAACAGTTGTGAAAGTGGTTTGAAAACGCATTATTTTGCTTGTGTGGAAGGGGCCTAAGATCGGATGAGATTGCATTTCACATTGCAACATGGAAGTCAATGCCAGTACTCGTTAACACACACACACCCCAAAAAGCCAATGCTACTAAAACAATATTTGTTAAATGTAATTGCTTTGATAGGCCCAGTTATAATCCAGGTAGCTGAATTGTGGACCTAATGGAATTTGTTACTGATTTCAAAGGCTGCCTCATCCTTGCAGTTGTTACCCATTCTATTGCAATCATGGCCACTTCCTGTTTGGTTTCATCATGGGGGCAGGGGTCACTATGGGATGCTGCAGTTCTAGTTAGGAATGATTTGGTGAGGTTAGAAAAACAAGTTTGCTTCCAAAGTTCTGCCACTAAGGATTCTACACAGACCTTTTTTAAAAAAAAAGAACCTTGCAGAAGTGGCATAGGCATGATGGTCAAAATCACTATAATTGATTCACCCTCTCAAAGCTCCTGTGGCTGTCAAAATGGAACAGCAAAAACATTCAGCCTGAGCACACACAATTGAAAACATCTGGTTATTATAAAGACTTGAGAAACCAAGACATCATTGATCCAGTGTCATCAACATTCCAGCCTTACTGGGTGAACCTTGTTTAGCCAGAACATAAGGACAGTATGCGACCATCTCAGAATTGTATTGAACAGGCCAGCATTACAAATGGCACTTTTCGGAAATGTATTGAGAGCACCAGTTGAAACATAGTACAGCTTATTTAAACCCTGGAGATGCTGTAGAGAAAATCAGGCAACCCTATACCTAGAGGGACGCTTTACCATCAGACTAGCAGCATCCCTGATGTTGCTCCTACTCTTCCTTTCCCAGATATACGCATATATTATGAAGTGTACAGAGATGGAACCCCTTCAAATTCCACAAAATTGGTACCAGCCAGGGGACATCCTCATCGGTGGGGTTGTGAGTCATCTCACTCTATTTTTCCACATAGTTTCCTTTCGGATGAACCCTGTCCAGAGATTTCTTGACATGCCAGTGTAAGGAGTCTTTTTTTTTTCACACCAGGGATATGATGTTAGATTTTATGTTAATGATTCATTTGACTACATTCTTGATCAGGTGAAAATTAAAATATAATGTTAAGCCCTTAAGTATATGTACCTTTATGCATGGGTAGAAAAAAAAACCCTGACAGACCAAAATAATAAGAGATCTCTAAATATTAAATGCTGTATTCCAGCACACATACACAGAGTCCATTTGGGCAACACCAATAATGAGCTGATGTTATTGGACTTCATTGATTCGCAGACTTCATTTCTAACGGAGGCTCCAATCAAATTACACAGTGTAAATGGATGCAATCAATGTGAACTCCCATCTAACGAGCAAGGCAATAGAACTTCCTTGCTGGTTAAGATCCAAATACTAAAGAGATTGCGGAATGATCTTCCTCCTAAAGTCCATCAAGCACTTTCTCTATATGCATTTAGAAAATTGGTAAAGATGCGTCTGTTTTCACTGGGCTTTGCTGAAGAAATTGGTTTCCCCCTTCGGGTAATATTGTGAATTTTTAAACAGGTTTTATGAATTGCAATGAGTTTTATGCTTTGTAAAGAGGTTTTATTGTTGCAGATTGTAATTGTTTTTGGTTACCTGATTTTATGGCTTTTATGAGTGTTATGTTGTTTAGAAGAAATGGACACTACAGGCCACATCCTCCTCCGCTGCCCTCACTTCAGAGAAATAAGAGCCAAAATACTAGACCCAGTATTAAATAATTTCAGGGGCTATCCAGAAAATGTATGTATAAAGTAGCTCCTGGAAGACAAAAATCCAAACTGGTCTAGATTGGTTGCCAAATTTTGTACATTTGTTATAAAGAAACGCAAACCAGTGAGTAGGCAACTGATATTGTATTAGACATACAGATATATGAATATATGGCATAATCATTATTAATTATTAATATTATTACTATTATTATTTTAATCTAGGATTGTGTAAATGGGAGTGCAGACAGGCCAAAAGACAATAAGTCGGCAAGCCCACGCATATATGAATAATTTTAACTTAAGTGACTCATTTTAATGCTAAGTTATGGAATGGATTCATTTTAACGCTAAGTTATAGATCGGATATATTTTAACGCCAAGTTATGGATTGGATTTATTTTAACGTTAAGTTATGGACTGAATGTATTTTAATGCTAAGTTACCATATGTATGGGACAAGTGAAACAAATTAGGCCTCAGTGTTGATTTTAAGGTATTTATATATTACAATTACACAGGGAATTAAGGTTGAGAGTGTGTATAGAATTTGTCGGTCCCTGACTGTAATTTGCTGGTCTTTGTAATAAAGAGTGTTATGTTGAAACCCACCCTTAGACCATGAAGTGTAGGGTGGGCTAAAAATACAAATAAATAAATAAATAACCAGGGCCAAACCTGCTTGGGTGTGGAAATGTGATGTGGCTGGCCAAAACGGTGTCTAACTATTCCCTGCTGTTTTATGTTTTTTTTAATCTTCCTGATAGATTGTTATAATTTTTTGCTTTAAGTTTAGTTTTTTCAAACTATTGCTTCTTATTGACATATCTACTTAGATAAGGAGGGATATAAATATTTTAAAACAAATAGAATGATGTCATACATTGCATATTTCCCCTATAACCTGAGAGACAATTTTATTTGCAGTGTGGCAACCAAGTTGTATCAAAACATCCTGGCCTTGGTGTTTGCTATCACTGAGATCAACAACAATCCCAAGATCTTACCAAATGTCACTCTGGGTTTCCATATACTTGACAGCTACGATATAGCACTGATGACTTATCGTACTACTCTGGAGCTGCTTTTCAAATCACACCGAGTCATTCCCAACTACAAATGTAGACTCCAGAAACAGCTGATTGGAGTCATTGGAAGTTATGGTTCAGATACTTCTTCACAAATGGCAGACATCTTGAAGATTTACAAGATTCCACAAGTAAGATCTCTCTGTGTGGGAAAGAGGAGGTTTTTCTATAGTCTCAGTCATAATTCACACTTTTCCTGAAATCCCAGTTGTAATTTTTTAAGTTCGGAAAGCAGGAGCAATGTAGCTTGAAATCAACTGACAAATTGTGAAATATATGAATTTGCTTTGAAGCTTTGTATACATTACTGATGGTAGAATGAGCAGACATTGTATATTTAAGATGCAAAGTGTCTGGTTTTGCTAGAGTAATGGAGTGTGACTGTTGCATAGCACATTAACAATGGGAGCACCCCGGTGGTAGGATTCAAATAATTTAACAACCGGTTCCGGTGGTGGGATTCAAATACTTTAGCAACTGATTGTTTACAAGCACCATTTTAACAACCGGTTCTGCTGAAATGGTGCGAACCTACTGAATCCCACCACTGGAGCACCCTAATATGGGCTGAGAAAAGGCCAGAGCCTGGTTCCCATATGGATGACAGATTAAGGGAGAAGCTTTGCCCACAAGGAAAACCATCTTGCTCAACCTTTATTTACTTCAGCTAGCAAAAGTCCATAGCAGAAAGCAATTCTCACCCACAATCTTAGTCATAGTTGGGGGGGTAGAACTCTTTAGATGAGAACAAGAATTAAGGCTGCAATCAGCATCACAGTTATTTAGATGAGTATGCCAGTAATGCTGTGGAAAGGCCTATCATACCACAGCCAACTTATGGTGACTCTGCAGGGTTTTCAAGGCTAGAGAGGAACAAAAGTTCTTTGCAATTGCCTGGCTTTGTATAATAATCCTGCACTTGCTTGGTTTTATGCCACAACTGCTAAGCAGGGCTGATGTTGTTTAACACCTAAGACAGTGGTTCTCAACCTTCCTAATGCCGCGACCCTTTAATACAGTTCCTCATGGTGTGGTGACCCCCAACCCTAACATTTATCCATTTTACAGATGGAGGACACTGATGCAGAGAGTCTTAGGCGACCCCTGTGAAAGGGTCATTTGACTGAGGATGGTGGGGCTCTTGTAGTTGGTAATATATGAGCAAATACACCACCTCTCATTCTCACTGTGCTCCTGTCCCCTAGGCTTTCAAGTCCAAATATTCCACATAAAAATAAAATACAAGTAATAAAATGGCCTGAGTTACATTTGCACTCAGCAATCACAACCACATCGACTAACAAAAATGGAAAGCAAAAGACAGAGAGACAAAGGCTCATTCCGCACATGCAGAATAATGCATTTTCAAACTGCTTTCAGTGCTCTTTGAAGCTGTGCGGAATAGCAAAATCCACTTGCAAACAGTTGTGAAAGTAGTTTGAAAATGCATTATTTTGCGTGTGTGGAAGGTGCCAGAGAGTGGTTGCTGGGAAGTGAATTACAGTCCCTAAGACAACTTTCTGTTCCCACTCCATGGGAACACAATTTCTGCTTTTGGGTGCCATCTCTTTAAGCAATGACTAGAGAGAACTTACCAAGAAGGAAATTTGCCACCATGGAGCCAAAATCCAAACCTCCATTCCCATAACTCTTCAACTTGTGCCAAATCTTCCATTTTGCAGACACCAATTGACTAAGAGGTAGCTTTTGTTTGTATTTTATGATAGTTTTATTTCGTCACAGAGTTAGTGTTTATAATTTATTTATTTTTTTCCAAAACTTTTTCAGCTACTTGAAACAAAGGTATGGAGAAGCTACTTTTTAAATATATAACTGTAATTTCAAGAGGGTAGCCATACTGGTCAGTAGTAGAAGAGATGGATTCAAGACCTAGAGCAATTTAGAGACCAACGAGACTTGTGGTGTAGAAGGTATGTCAGATAAAAGCATCCCTTCCTCAAATCCCTTCCATTCTCTCACTTGTTGCTGACAAGGCTTTTGTCATAATATACTGAAAATGTATCTTGGCTGCACTGACTATATTTGGCATTCCTCGTGGATTTTTGAAGTGGGTCCAAATTCTTTATTTATCTCCCAGGGTCAGGGTGCTGACTAATCACTTATTCTCTGCTGAACAGGGCTCAGCCAAAGATTTGTTCTGTCATCTATGCCTGATCCTCTTGTAATTGGAAATACAGGGGTTTCGGTCAGGGATGGTCTGTATGGAAAGCGGAAGGTCCCCACTGCTTAGAACTTTTATGAGATTAACATTTGCGGTAAAAGAAAATCCAAAGCAAAGAGGTTCTCAAACACTTTCTTTTGCTCAATGTATTTTTATCTTAGGTGTCCTATGGATCATTCGAAACCTCAGTGAATGAAAAAACACATTCCCCTTCATTTTACCACATGGTCCCCAGTGAAACCCTGCAGTATGTGGGAATCGTACAGCTGCTTCTGCATTTCTCATGGAAATGGGTTGGCCTCATTGCTATCGATAGCCAAGCTGGAGAAGGTTTCTTGCGGACAATGGAGAAGATGCTTTCTGAAAATGGGATCTGTTTGGCCTTCATAGAAAGAGCTCCATTGAAGAATCAGGCAGATACAATGGCTTCAACACTCCACAAATTTAGCAGTGATAGTTCAGTTTTATTGGACGCCAAAACTAATGTTATTGTTGTGTATGGAGAAATACCTACCATTGTATGGGTAGCAACAGGTATATGGCTAACGTCTCAAACTGTTTCTGAATACCTGGAGCAAAGTTCTATAGGGAAAGTGTGGATTACAACAGCCCAGATAGACTTCACCTTCATAGATGTTCAAAGATCATGGGAAATAGAGATGTTTCATGGTGCTCTTTCGTTTGCACTTCACTCAGATATGATCCCAGGTTTTCAAACATTTGCCAACATTAGAAAACCCTCCTGGGCAAAGGAAGATGGTTTTCTCAAACATTTCTGGGAAAACGTCTTTGAGTGTGTGTTTCTAAATGCCAATAGGTCAACAGAATCGGATGAAATATGTACTGGGGAGGAAACACTGGAGAGTGTTCCAGCCACAGTCTTTGAATTAAGCATGATTGGCCACAGCTACAGCATCTATAATGCTGTCTATGCTCTTGCACATGCCTTACAGAATATGTACTCATCTACATCCATCAACACAGTTATGGGAAATGACAACACCCTAGCATCTCTGCAAGTGAAGCCCTGGCAGGTAATCTCCACTGTATTTGTTTCCATGTCATCTTGAGAGAACTAACTCTGAGAGGAAAATTCATAACCATAAAACTGATAAAAAATATAAATCAACACACATTTCCCATAAATGAATGGGGAACTTGGAGGCTTGGAGAACAATCCGGCATCAAACTGGGGAAAATGGAAATGGGTGTAAATTCAACAAAATAGAGAGGCATTGTTTGAACATTGGCAAACAATATTTCTCTACTGCGGACTCAACCTGAGGGTGGAGTGCTGAGAGGCACTGCAGTAGATCATTCAAAACTCACGTTTCAGAGCTTAGAGCTGAGCCAGGGAGACAGCCA
Source organism: Sphaerodactylus townsendi (assembly GCF_021028975.2). Taxonomy (NCBI): domain Eukaryota; kingdom Metazoa; phylum Chordata; class Lepidosauria; order Squamata; family Sphaerodactylidae; genus Sphaerodactylus; species Sphaerodactylus townsendi. Next base: position 112,560,853 of record NC_059431.1, on the reverse strand, counting down.
CACACAGACCAAACGCCATATTCACAAAGCCTGTGCCAGTTCATAGTCGAGAAGCAGACAGCTGGAACACAGTTGTCACACAGTCGAGGGCAAATTGAAGGGTGAGGTCTCACAGTTCCCGTCCGAAGATCAGGTTTCCAGGAGGAAGAGTCAGATGGGCATCAGCATGGCCTTGAAGTAATCACACAGCTGCATTCACAATGCATTGCTGTCCCAGCACATCCTTTTACAATTGATTAGGCAGTCTTTAGCTTTAATTCACAGGCAACCGGCTGCTTTCAAGTAAGCTGCATCTATGCAATAACTGGGCACTGCATCTTTTAAACTGCAGTTTGCACCTTAATGCTGCCGGTGTTGCTCTGTAGGTCAGTTTAGTCAAATAAGGGCCTGAAATGCCTCAGCTCCATGGTTGGGGGGCTTCTCCCCTACAGTTTAGTAAGTTTAATCTTTGCTTGTGGGGTTTTTGCCAGAGTTGATTTATGACTCAATGGCACTTCCTCGGAGGTACTTCCATATTCCTCTAAAGCCAATGTAGGAAAAGCATCAGTACTTCTGGAAGGCTGCGGTGGAAAGAGGAGCCACAACTATCACACCCTCACTTCTGCTACTACCACCCCCATGCCCAGTACCATTCCCTGCTCCACCATCCTCCCTGTCCTCCAGCCATCACCACCTCTGCCCCTAGACCTCAACAATTCCTGCTCATTCATACTAACATACCATGGAAAACAGCTGGACATGGTTTCATTCCTATACCAATTTTCTCCAAGACAGAAGGCTCCAAATAGCTCTGTGAAATGTGTTTGACATATGCCATTGAGAACAACCCTTGTCCTCTTTCTCCTTTCCCTAGCTCCACCGATTTCTGCAAAGGATAGTGTTCAACAACAGTGCTGGAGATGAAATTATGCTCAATGATCATGGAGAACTAGCAGGTGGATTTGATATTATGAACCTAGTCACTTTTCCCAACAACTCCTATGTCCGAATCAAGGTTGGGATGTTGGATCCTCACTCTTCTCCAGGCAAGGAGCTCACCATTCATGAAGACACAATTGAGTGGCACAAAAGCTTGACTCAGGTAAGGTGGGCCAGCCCTGTCTCTCAAGTGATCAATTTGCTTGCATGGCTTTTAATGAATATTTATTTGAGAACAATGTGGGCTGATGTCAGCCCCATCCACATGGCTGGGTGCCCAGACACAAGACAACCACGCTGCCACTCTGTTCCCAGAAGGATTTTCTCACAGTGCAAGGAGCTAAACAGCAGTAGAAACTGCTCACCGTTGGAGAGCCCTGCAAAAGGCACCAAAGGCACCAAAAATGGCACCAAAAAGGTGGTGTTAGTCCAAGAGCCAGAGGTGAAGCAGGGGTGGAATCCGACTACTATTGAGTCTGACAACTATTGACTTTGCCTTTGACCATGCATCCAGAATGACCTTCCATGCTGTCACAGGTGACAGGTGTACAGGAGTACTGCCATGTGTGTAGAGTGCCATGTCCAGCACTTTTGATGGGTCACAGCTGCCACCCACCAGTGCATCCACCCCTCCAGCCAGAGGAGCAGCAGTGGAGTAGTGGCTAAGAGCAGTGGCTAAGAGCAGGTGCATTCTAATCTGGAGGAACCGGGTTTGATTCCCAGCTCTGCCGCTTAAATTGTGGAGGCTTATCTGAGGAATTCAGATTAGCCTGTACACTCCCACACACACCAGCTGGGTGACCTTGGGCTAGTCACAGTTTTTTGGAGCTCTCTCAGCCCCACCCACTTCACAGGGTGTTTGTTGTGAGGGGGGAAGGGCAAGGAGATTGTAAGCCCCTTTGAGTCTCCTACAGGAGAGAAAGGGGGGATATAAATCCAAACTCCTCCTCCTCTTCTTCTTCTTCTTCTTCTTCTTCTTCTTCTTCTTCTTCTTCTTCTTCTTCTTCTTCTTCTTCTTCTTCTTCTTCTTCTTCTTCTTCTTCTTCTTCCACAAAAGCAAGTGCCCCAGGGAGGGCAAATGCTGGATTCGCCACCCACAGCCTGGTTTGATGTGGCCGTAGGAGCAGTAGCCAATTTCTTGCATATGTTTTTAAATGAACTTATTAATTTTTGTTGTGTTTCCCTTGTTTTTATTTTATTTATAATCCTACCAACCTATGATGTAAAGGATTGAAAATGATTTTTATTCCTTTTCACAAAATGATACAATAATAAGAGGAAAATGTTTAGAAGAAAAAGAAAAAATTACATGGCTCTGCAATAATCAGAATGCTGAAGAAAATTTTCAATTAATCTAATAAAGAAAAATCCTTTTTTGGATAGACAATCTCATATGAATTTAAATACATAAACTTTAGAAGTGACATTTGCTGCAGTTCATGGATACAGAAATAATTCTTGGTTTTTTAGTAGGTTTTCTGGGAAATTTCCACACAACATCATTTTTGAGTCCTTTTCAAACTTAATTTTTAGTATTTCTTGTATTTTAGTGTAGATCAATACCCAGACTTTTTTTCACCTTGAAAAAAAGATTCAAGTTTTTCTTTACATTTTCAGAATATAATGGTATATTCAGATTATTTCTTCATTCTTCTAATATCTGCTGGATTTATGTTCCGTCTGTAAAATATCTTATACCAGTTTTCTTTCAATAGTTTGAATATAGTAAATTTTATATTTTTAGTTCATAATGCATAGCAGCAAGCAGTTTCCTGGAGCAGGAAGATAATCTCCTCTTGAAAGTTTTGCACACAATTTCTCATGGGCCGTTGCCACACGGGCATTTAATGGTGGCCTGGAGACGGGAAAAACACCGTCTCCAGGCATATTCGCACTGAGGAGTTCAGCTGCATCTCAACCGCACCGCCCTCAGCGCCGCTTCCGCCCGTCCACCAAAACGGCATTTCCCCAGAAGCTTGGAGGCGCTCTTTTCGGGGAAACGCCGCCACCAGCTTTCCACACTGCCAAGCGAGCGGCAGCGGCTTCATTGGCGCCTCCCCCACCCGAGCACCACCTTGTCCCCGGGCCTCCGGCGCATCGCCGAGGCCTGGGGACATGCCGCCACTACCCTGCGCCCGCTGGAGCAGGAATGCGCAGAGCCAGGGGGCCATTAGCGTCCCCAGAGCCTCGGCAACGATGCCGGAGGCCCAGGGACATGCCGGGTTGGCCTGGCACGCGGCGCTCAGCGGCGCCGGCTGCCCGGGTTTTACAAGGACCGTCTGCGTCGCGGGGACAGTCCCAGCGTCGTCGGGTCGGCGTCAGAAACGCCGACCCGGCCACTTCCGCCTCCGTGTGGAAACGGCCATGGAATTTTTTAACCTGTTCTGTCTCTGAGTCATTTCTTAGGAATAACGTATAGATTCTCCCCATTCAATGTTGTTTCTGATAGGTAATTTCTCTCTCAAATTCTGACATATCTCTCAAAGTACCTCTGGTCACTTATAATGCTTTTCTTATCCTTGATGCTTTTTGAAACTGTGGCACCCATTGTATTTTGTTTTCTTCTTCTTTATCTTTTTGCCAAGATTTGATCTTCCCTTCCCTTGGTTGTTAATTAGGCTTGGCATGGCTGAATTTGGCATGCCCAAATTGCTAACAGAGCTGAATCAGCCTGATTTGGCCAATTCAGCTTAGATTTGGGCCGAATTAAAGCTTCCCAAATCAAAGCCAAATCTGAATCCATTTGAATGTCCAAATTCAAATCGTGATCCAGGCATAAACATGGATTGGGCGAGGTGGGGGAGCCTCATGGACTCCCTTTCAACAATATTGAAAGCAGCATTGTTTGCCTAAATGTGGCTTAAATTGGGGGGAGATATAAAAAACCTCAATCCATGCTGAATTCAGGCAAACAAAACAAAGCTGCTTTCCCTCCCCTTTCCCCTCCCTCCCCTTCCCCTGCTTGCCTGCACCCTCCTCTCCCAGTGCGCCTGATTGCCACTACCCCACCTTTAAACAACATTGAAAGCAGTACTGTTTGTTTGCCTAAATTAAGTGTGGATTGGGGAGAGATTTAAAGGGAGCTCTCCTTTTAAATCCACCCAATCCATGCCAAATTTAGACAAACAAAACAATGCTGCTTTCAACGCTGTTTTCCCTTCCCTTTCCCTCCTCTTCCCCTGCTTGCTACCCCCCCACCACCACCTGAAAAGGAGGCACTTGGAATAACAACAGACAGTGGATGGGTGAGGGTTACAGGAGGAACCCAAGAGCAAGTAGGATTGAAGCAAAGCTTAACATAGGTAGGGTCTGGGACTCTGAAATCCTGGCATTCGATTCGATTTTGAATACCTTTAATGGCATATAAATAGTTTAAGATTAACTTTGCAAGATAATAACAGCCTTTACAACTTCTGACAAGTTAAAATAACACCATTTAAAAATTTAGCCACCGCTTCCAACAGCTCGTAGTTGTGGCTGTTTAAAAGATATATAACCTTCTGTTTATCTGTAATGCCTTCACTTCCATGCAGGAAGGGGATTATGTGCTTCTTCCTACCTATCTCATAAAAAGGACAATTCAACAGCATATGACCGTGGTGGCGAACCTTTGGCACTCCAGATGTTATGGACTACAATTCCCATCAGCCCCTGCCAGCATGGCCAATTGGCCATGCTGGAAGAAAACTGATGAAGTGATCCTGGAGATGGGAGACCACTCCTATCAGGCATATGAGATACTGTTTCCACAGAACCCACATACCACCACGAGCATTTCCCTTTCTTTATGTGCCAGAGTTCCAAGGTGGCGTCCAAGGTGGCAGTCATGAGCATTTGGAAAGTTGAAGGAATTTGCTTGAAAAGCATGGATCCTAATGGATCCTCCTGATTTTTCCAGTTAGTCACCCAAAAATCACCATCAAATCACAGCTCATGCCCCTGGCCACATGTCTGAAAACAAGAATCATGCATCCCATGCTCTCCGGTGCCACAGAGGTGCAAAAAAACAGTGGAAGGTGTGGAATGGGGTGAGGCTTGCTGTTATGCCCAGCTGGCTCTGTGGTAGAAATTTCAATTACGGGGGCCTCTGGTGGGGGTATTGCTCTGGGTAGGTGCACCAAATTTGCCACAGGGCGGTTGGTGGGTCTCCTGAATGGAACCAGCCAGTGTTGCTGACGTTTGTGCAGGATGGCAAAATGCTGAGGGCACCCAATAAAAGGTGAAGCTGATGTCCACAGAGTGAGTGCTCAGCCATCAAAACTTCAGCAAAGTTGGCTGCTTCCTTTGAGGAAACTCATCAGCAGCCCTGTGAGAAATTTGGCACCCCTCCCCAGAACAAAAAAACCCCACCAGAGCTTCCAATAAGCACCAGCTCAAAGCCATCTGGACATAACAGCAAGCCCCTTGAAGTCTATGATGGGGAAAAAACAATTCATTTTTCCCACCATAGAACTTGCTGAAGCAAGCCCCTTGAAGTCTATGATGGGGAAAAAACAATTCATTTTTCCCACCATAGAACTTGCTGAAGACCCTGGCAGATTCTCTGCTCTGAAGTGGCTTCATTGCAGCCAATGGGGAATTTCTGGGGGTGTCTGTGGAGTGCACATTTTAAAAGCTAGTGGCACAAAATTTCAGGGTATCTTCAGGAGACTCTCCTGATGATACCACCCAGGTTTGGCGAGGTTTGGTTCAGGGAGTCCAAATGTATGGACCCTCAAAGGGGGTCCTGTCATTGCCCCCTTTTGGGGGCACATAACCATGGACTCCCTGTACATCACCAATCCTGGGTGAAATCGTGAGGGGAGTCTCCTGATGATATCTTGAAATTTCGTGCTGCTAGATTTAAAAATGTGTTCCCTAAAGGCCAAAAATAGGGGGGGAACCCTTTAAATGGCAAAGAATGCTAACGAACCTGAATTTTTCGATATATCCGAACATATTTGGTTATATCGAATCAGGGTATACCGATAATTGGGTATACCAATAATTTTAGAGCCAAATCAAGCTGAGTCTGAATTCTTCTGAATTTTTTGGGGATTGCTCAAGCTTATTGTTAATCATCTCTTTGTATAAAATACCATCTTTTTTGTTTCAATGGGAGACATTCAGGGGGATATTGACATATGTTTCTCTTTGTTTTGATAGCTTTTCTGGCCATACACACACACACACACACACACACACACCTGTATGCCAGTTTTCAAGTCACAAATTGCTAAAGTTAGAAAAAGAAATAAAATTTGACATTGGACATTTTGACCACTGACATGGTCTTTCATGATCCAATTATAGATCTTGTAAAATGTTGAAGGGTCAGACTTCTGGGGGTTACATAATACCTTGGAGATCATAGATATTTCTAAAACTTCAGTCTGAAATGTAAATGTGGATCTTACGTTGTATGCTTGATAACTTCTGGTCTATAACCGTACTAAATATTGATTGATTGAACTTTCAGTCCTGTTATTAGCAATTTATATTCCCATTGTACTATGAAATAGCTAAAGTATCTTTTCAAGTCTAGATTTTTCTGTTCTCCAAAAATAGGTGCCTCCGTTATCAGTCTGCAATGACCCCTGTAAGCCAGGATACAGCAGGAAAAAGAAGGAGGGGAAGGCGTTTTGCTGCTATGACTGTGCTTCCTGTCCAGATGGCAAGATATCAAACCAAGACGGTAGGAGAGATCAAATCCCCATGAAATTAAAAGGAAATACATTCTGTGGATAGAACTGCAGGGGCCTGACCAAGGAGAAGTATATGAATATTTGAATACCTGTACTTGGTAAAATGATAATGATTCTGTTACTTTATTATGCATTCATTTTCCATTGTATCCTTAGCATTATAGATACTACAATGATATTACGGGGACATTCACACAGAGTGTAATCCTGGGAAGAACTTGACTTTTCTGAATCAAATTTTAATCAATCAGCTTTGAAAAATTGATTAGGATTCCACTGACCTATTGCTATGAAGGAAAAAAACTATTGATTGGATTGCACTGAAGGAAAGTACCAAAGATTTTAGCAATGCCATTTAGCAGTGCTATTTTACATAGGCAGAATGCTTACCTGTGATGCAAATGGTAGTGCCCTCTGGGGAGAGGGCAGTATATAAAACCTATCATCATCATCATCATCGTCGTCGTCGTCGTCGTCATTGTTGTTGTTGTTGTTGTTGTTGTTGTTGTTGTTGTTAAAAATTGATTGAGGGACATTCAAAACATGGTTCACTGCTTGAATCCAGATAGGAACCCTTTAAAGTAGTTGGGATTCGATCTTTGCATTAAATATCCTTAATGCAGCAGAGATAAACGAATGCCCTCTACTATAAAAGAAGCAAAGGATTCCAGAGATGCTGGGGGAGGACAGAGTGAGAGCTGCCTTTTGATGGCAGGTCCAGGAAAGGTTGTGCAAGAAGATGATGCCGAGATATTTGAAACGATATACCTGCTCAAGAGGAATGTTATTTAGTTTCCACTAATATTTTTTGGGGGTCTAGCAAAAACCATAATTTTGGTTTTCTGATAATTAATTGATAATTTATTAAAGTCGCAGTACTCAGAAAATTGTTTCATGAGCTGCCTCAGACCCACCCTGGAATGTGAAAGCAGGACAGAGTCATCAGCATAAAGTAAAATTTGCAAGTAATGTGAAGACAGCTTGGGAGCATGAACATTTGAACCTATCAGAAGTGGAGGAAGATCACACAGATAAAGATTAAAGAGAGTGGGGGCCAACACACATCCCTGTTTGACTCCTTTGATAGCCTCTATGGAGTCCATAAGAAGGCCTTCCTGAGAACATTTGATGCGGCAGCTGGTGCCTGAGTAAATTTGCCTTATTAGGAAGAGGAGTCTATCCGTGAGCAGCAAGCTTAGCCCAGAGAAGGATCCAGAGATACATGTTCCATCATCTGCCTTGACCAGGGCACATGGCAACAGATGTATCCTGTATGATCCCCCCAAAAAAACATCTCAACTATGGACCACATAAAGTGATGCCAGGACTCAACAAAACTTTCCATCCTGTCCTAGAACATATTTCCATGAATTCCTCATGGAAGCAGTCATAATCCTTTTACAGGAAACTTGGTCCACATAAGTCATTCGAATGAAGGGCTTTGAATCCTATTGTTTACCAGTGAGCAAAATATATAGGGTTGGTCACCCCTCGGGCAGCCTGTGCACTCTGGTATCTACAACTATCCGTGCCAGTGTACTTCCATCCCTTCCCCAAGTAGCCCAGGCCATCATGATTCAATGGGAGACCAACCCATTGATTTTTGTTAATGTTTATATCCCCCCTGGTCTACTAAAGAACACTTTAGAGAACATATGGGATAAATTATCAATTTTTCTGGAGGGACTTGAATCCAATTACCCCTCCAGCGAAATCCTATTATTTGGACATCTTAACGCTAGAGTTGGCACTGATTTACTAACTCTCCTTGCACGCGAGGGGCTTGATGACGACTATTCCTCTTCCCTTCTATTGCCTGTTGCCCGTAACTCAAAGGACTCTTGCATTAATGCAGCTGGCAAGAAACTAACGAAATTGGCAATTAACCACAATAAACTGTGGCTAAATGGTCTGATAAGTCACGAACACTCCCATTATAGGCTGCAGTGTGTTTGATTATTATTTGACTTCCCCATACCTGCAATCCAAGGTGCACTCATTTCAAATTGGGGACTTTCTGTTGGGAGACCATCTCTCTCTCTCTCCATATTGTCCTATCACAGAGTCAAGAGGACTGTGGAGAGAATGAGCCATCTACTGAGTATTTCTCTTGGTTGGCTTGGTCTCCTAAGCTGGTAACTCTGCTTAAGAACCTGCTTGGCTCTCTCAGTCTATCCAGACTTGTTTCCCTCATTACTAATGCTGATCCCCCAGTTGAGATGGTCTCCAATTCTGAACATCTAATTGAGTATGTAGTCAACTCCCAACTAAAAGGTTTTACAAGGAAATCTAAGCCATGCAGTATTAAGGCTTCCTGGTTTGACAAAGAATGCAAGCAATGCAATAAAAATATTCGTCATCTGCATCAATGTTATAAGAACTCCCGATCTCCCGCGGTTTGGAATCAGATATCCCAATGCAAAAACGATCTTCACCAGCTAATGGTTGCAAAACAGCTTGAACATGCTAATTTACAGTGGGAGCATTTGCAGTCTGTCGTTATCTCTAATAATACTAAAAAGTGTTGGGCCATAGTCAATAATTTGGGTCAAAAAAGATCTCCCATTTCTAGCTGCATCTCCAATCACATTTGGTATCAACATTTCTGACAACTGTAGAGTATTAAATACTCATGTAGGGTGGAAAAACATGTTCGTTCCCTGGCTTCCCATATTCACTCAACTTAGGTAAGAGTATTTTAAGAATCTTGCTCTCACTGGGGGTTCAAAATCTGAGATAAATGTCATTTTCTAAGTCTGCTTTCTATCCCCACTTAGAAACTTTAACTAAGCATCTCTGCCTTTTCCAGACATGGAAGACTGTGTTGCTTGCCCAGAAGATCACTATCCAAACAGCAATCAAAATCAGTGCATCTCCAAGACCCCACATTTCCTCTCTTTTGAAGAACCTTTAGGGATTGCTTTCGTCTCCTTGGGTCTTTCTTTTTCTGCGCTGACAGCTCTGGTGCTTGGAATCTTCATTAAGCACCGGGACACTCCCATCGTCAAAGCCAACAACAGAAGCCTCTCCTACATTCTCCTGGTGTCTCTCCTTCTGTGCTTTCTCTGCCCACTGCTCTTCATCGGACAGCCTCACCAGGTGACCTGCCTCCTCCGACAAACAGCTTTTGGCATCATCTTCTCAGTGGCTGTATCTTCTGTGCTGTCCAAAACAGTGACTGTGGTGATGGTTTTCATGGCCTCGAAACCAGGAAACATGTTCCAAAAGTGGGTGGGGAAAAGATTGGCACATTCTGTGGTCTTGTCCGGCTCCCTTGTTCAAGTGGGCATTTGTGCTATTTGGATGTGGAGCTCCCCTCCTTTCCCAGATCTGGACATGCACTCATTAACTGAAGAAATCATACTGGAATGCAACGAGGGGTCCTTGACCATGTTTTGCTGTGTCTTGGGCTACATGGGCTTCCTTGCCACCATCAGCTTCATCGTAGCTTTCCTAGCCAGGAAATTACCAGACAGCTTTAATGAAGCCAAGTTCATCACCTTCAGCATGTTGATCTTTTGCAGCGTTTGGCTCTCATTTGTTCCAGCTTATCTGAGCACAAGAGGAAAAGACACAGTGGCTGTGGAGATTTTCTCCATCTTGGCCTCCAGTGCTGGGTTATTGGGCTGCATCTTTCTGCCCAAATGCTATATCATCATACTGAGGCCTGAGTTGAACAATAGAGGGCAGTTGGTAAGAAGTAATAGGTAGTCCAGCAGCTCTGCTGTTAGTTCTGTTTCTACTGAACCATCTATGAAAGTCAATACAACTGATTTACACTCTCTGTAACTTGGCTATTCTTGTTTCTTGGATTCCATGTTAGAAATGAGAAATAATGTAAAGATGTTTTACAGGTGGTATCAGACTCCACAAAAATTGGCCAGATGTTATAGTAACTATGCACCAACCTGTTGGAAATGTGGTGAAGGGATTGGCTCTTATACTCATTCATGGTGGACCTGTAAAAAAATGAAGAAATTCTGGAAAAAAATCCATAAACATATATAAAAAATAATTGGTCAAAAATACAAACTAAATTTGGAGACCTATTTGTTAAGCCCGGTACTTTCAGAACTACAGCTTTCCCCTAACTTATTGAGACTATTTTTTTACTTAACACTGCAGCTAGAATGTTAGTAGCTGCCAGATGGAAAACATCAGAGATACCAACCCTAGAGGAATGGGAACATAAAGTACAGGAGATGAAATCAATAGACATAATCGCACAACGCTTAAAGAAAATGGAGTACTTACAATCAACGAATGAGAGACATGTATATATATTTGGTCTAACTGGGATAATTATATAATGAACAAATATGATCTTTAAGATTTAAAAACGAAATGAGAAAGTATTTATTTAGTTAGGCTATAAAAAAAGAATGGGTGAAAAGTCTATTGATCTCTTCATGGTAATATAAAGACGGAACTTTTGTGAAAAGTAAGAATAAGGGTGGGATTACAGTGAAACGATTTGCCAATATGTAATTAGAACTATGAAATTTAAGGGTAATGGGGGAAGTCTACTTAATTTTTTTTCTTTTTTGTATTTATGTATAGTGTAAACAGACTAGGAAATAGGACTTTGTAGTTTGTAGGATGGGATTGGAAATTTAATAGAGTAAGTAGTTAATATCAATAAACAATCTAGTTATGAATAGAGAGAAATTAGCAAAGACAATGATGAAAGAATTACTAAAGGTGGACAACCTTTACGCTCTCCCTCCAGCTGTCCGAGCCCTGCGGGACCTTGGGGAGCTCCGCAGGGCCTGTAAGACGGAGCTGTTCCGCCAGGCCTTTGGAGGAACCAGCCGCTAATGGTGCCCCTTCCTTGGCCCCTAACACCTGGGCCACTAATCACCTAATGAGACTCGCCATGCCTCCCTTTTCCGTGGGGAGGGAGGGACTTTATGTTATTGGAATGCTTGACGCCACCTTAAATTTAAATTTTTGAGCTTTTATATTTGGAATAAGAACTGGAAATTTTTATCGCTGCTTTTACATGTTTATCTATTTTATACTGTATTTTATATGCTGTGCACCGCCCAGAGCCCTTCAGGGATGGGGCGGTATAAAAGTCTAATAAAATAATAAAATAATAATAACCTAATAATATAATTTCTAAATACGCATATATGTGAAATATTTAGTTAAAATACTACTTAAAGTTAAATGTTTTTATATGTAGATGTGACTATGTGTATATATGTTTTATGTTTTTGTGTTATATTAAACCTTATATTCAATAAAAATATTAGAAAAAAAAGAAATGAGAAATAATTTTTTTGGCTTCAGAAAATCCAGGACTATCACAGAGAATCCATGCTTTTTCTCTCCTTATTGACTGAAATAAAATAATTTTACACTGAAATGATCCAAGTCAATCTACAATGCCCAGAGATGGCACCAGATTCAGCACAAGACAGCCCCTGCCTCTGTAAATAGCATAAACTCTTGTTGGTCCCAATTATCCCAATAGAGAGCCTATCAGCCTCTTGGCCAACAAGGCCCTTTCTCCCAACTGAGGCACTCGAAAGACACCCTTGTTAATTATGCCGGCAAGGAGTTAGCCAAAACTTGGATCTTTTGTGACATGATATATTTAGATTGCCTCTGTAGATTCAAATACTCGGGAATATACCTTCCTCTCCAACAGAGATTGCAGTGTAATAGATTATGCTATAGTTTCCCTGACCTCTTTGCGGGTGTGAAAGATTTCCATATTGATTATCACAATGCTAGTGACCATTTACACCTCTCTCTGGAAATTATGCTCACCGAGGCTCAATCCTTGCCCCGTAAGAAGAATGATGAGCTTGTTACCCCATATCTAAAAATCAATTGGGTTCCCTTGAATAGAGGAACAGCTTCACAAACTAATAAGCGGCCAAACTTTGGGGGAATTACGCTCCAAAATAGTATAAAGTGAGTCTTCTGACTCATCGCTGTGTCTATATGAGGAGTTAGTACAGAATATTAATGCCTTATGTGCTCTTAATATCAACCATCAGTCAAAGAAAGTTAAAAGATCCCAGGCAGATGGCTTTGACCAGGAATGTCAACATCTAAAACAGGGTCTGCAACCCAAGGCTCCGGAGCCACATGCGGCTCTTCCGTCCTTGCACTGTGGCTCCACAGGGCTTGGGTCCTCTCAGGCTCCTTCGGAGAGTCGCCCTAAGGGTTAATGGGAAAGAGTCCCCGTTCCTAGAGAGGCATAGCCCAAGATGGCTATCTCAAGCCACTTCCACCTTCTCTGTCCCAACTGCCTGGTTGGCTGATACCAGTGATGACAGCGGGGGGTGGGGGCAAAGCACAGCCAGTAGATCCTCTTGAACAGGTGAGCGGCAAAGGGCGAGAAACGGGAGGAAGTTTCAGGAGTGCAGATTTTCAGTGCAATCCTAACCTGCTTTGGGTGGCCTCCTTTCCCACTCCCCCAGGTCCTTCATGGGCGAGACCACATGGGGGACCCCAGCAACGCCACCTTGGGTTGCAGACCCCCAGCAGCCCCACTGAGCTCCATGGGCTTTTCTGGCGAATGGCAGCCTGGCTGAGTCCAGGTGAGAAAGACAATGTCAGGTTTCAAAGGAGTTATTACCTGCAGCCCTGCAAGGTTGCACTCGTCAGGGCTGTTTGATGGGGAGGCGGGGATGGGTGGGAATAGTTTGCTTCTGCATTGCCAAGGAGGGCAGAAGTGCATGAGGAAAGCCTTGCACATGGAAGGTTTACTTCAGAGTAAGCAGGTGGAAGGTTAGCTTGTAGACTGTGGAAGGAAGGAAGGCCAGGATCATCCTCAGCCATGGTTGTCATGGGTTGCCAACTCCCGGCGGTCAAATTCCAGGACATTTAGGGGTAGATTCTCAGAAGCTGTTGCTTTTGGGACCAGGGCAGGGGCCATATTCAGCGAGGAATATGGCTGTCGAGTCCACTCTCCATGGCAGACATTTTCTTGGGAGGGGGAGAAGATCAACCCCCCCAGAAGTTGACAGCCCCATTAAAGACACTAGTTTTGATCCACTATCAAAAGGGGGTTCTTTTGGGGGGGGGGCATAATCAGTGTCTTTCAACACAAGAAAAGGGGGTTCTCAATGCATTACCACCTGAGATCTTCAAAAAGCACACTGACTGGTGGGCCCCTCTTCTGGCCTTCCTCTTCACAACAATTAATAAAACTGGTTTAATCCCTGAGGCCTGGACAAAGGCTATTATAGTCTAAGCCAAAAATCTAAGGTTGTAGCGTATTCAAGATCTTGGAAGCCATCCCGTTGGATGCTAGGAAGTCATAAGTTGGAACAGGTCAAATGCTTCAAATATCTGGAAATGCATCTTCATTATAGAAGGGGTTGGGCCAGTCACAGAGACCATCCCATTGTCAGGCTCTCGAACGTGGAAATAACAGAGACCGTAGGAAAGTCCTAAAGCAGTTTATTTCAACAACACGTAGAGTAACAGAGAAAGCTGAATCTAAGCTCTCCCACTTAGATCCAGCGATTATATTTCAATCCCCTCCCCCATTTGATTCCCACCAAATGTGTTTCACAAAGTGTATAACATTTGCAATACAGAGCTTCAAAAAACCTGGGAACGTTCGCACCTTCCCACAGGAGGGCTGGCGCCAGGGAATTGCCAGGGAGGGGAGAGGGAAACAGGAAAGCATTTACAGGAAACATTTGCAATTCCCACACAGCAAGACATCTAAGCACTGACAGGCATGGACCTGACACCCATTACAAATTCCATGGCCAGCGTATTGGCAATTTTGCGCTTTTTTTATAACAAGGGCAAACAATTCGAACCAGCAGCAATTAAAGTTTGTGTCCTGCATAGAGTACAAACCCTTCTGCACCTCTAGTAAGAGTCCCCAAGAATTGAACCTCCTGCCCTCACATTGCCCATTAATTAGTTGGCCTTCTGTTGTGGGTAGAGCAGCCACTGATGGCAGCTGTGTGCAGCCAAGCACAGATTAGGAGCTGGCTGCTGAGATTAGGTCCTCTTGGCATATGAGAGGATAGAGAGCCCTTCTACCTCCCTAGTATTTCTGGGCAGCCCACTGGTCACTGTCTCGGGGACCTCTCGTCTTCCCTGTTGATTCTTAGAGTGCATCATGATCTTGGTAGGAGTTCATGGGGGAGGGTTTCCCATGTATTGTCGAAGGCTTTCACGGCCAGAATCACTGGGGTGCTGTGTGGTTTCCGGGCTGTATGGCCGTGTTCTAGCAGCATTCTCTCCTGACGTTTCGCCTGCATCTGTGGATGGCATCTTCAGAGGATCTGATGGTAGGAATGGAAAGCAAGTGGAGTATATATACTGTGAGGTCAAAAGGTGAGGCCATCTGAATAGAGTAGCCTGGCATGTGAGTCACAGAGAAGTCTGTAGCATGGGAGTAACAATGAAGATAGCAAGGTCAATAGGTGAATGGATCTGAATAGAAGTATCCTGGTCTTTGTTCCCTTTGAGTGCTATAGTCTATAGTTGTCCTGTGTTTGTGTTGAGCTGATCAGTCACTGTCTTGATTCTAGAGTTTTTCAACACTGACAGCCAAATTCTGTTCATTTTCATGGTTTCTTCCTTCCTGTTGAAATTGTCCACGTGCTTGTGAATTTCAATGGTTTCTCTGTGTAGTCTGACGTAGTGGTTGTCAGAGTAATCCAGAATTTCTGTGTTTTCAAATAATATTCTATGCTATGTTTTCAAATAATATTCTAGCTATAATATTCTAAACACGAAAGGCACTGCAGACTATTTCAGCCAGAAAAATCAGCAATAGCAGAACACTTGATAAACCAACCTGGACACAGAATATTATTTGAAAACACAGAAATTCTGGAACACTCTGACAACCACATACAGTTTGCACTACCTTTGCATCAGGGTCACCTCCAATGCAGCAGCACTGGGGTTCCCCACCGAAAGGTTTCAGGAGTGGGTCCATTGGTGCTCTGCAGCCTAAAAAAGGGCTAGGTCAGACCATCTCCTAAGCTTTAACTCTTATTGTCTTAGGTCCTCCAGGTCCCGTGTATTTCAGGCGGACAGTGAGCTGCAGCATCGTTCATTGGACTTCATGCTACATGAGAGCATAGAACCTGGGCCTGCCATCACATGTTTCCTGGATGGGAAGCAGGGGCAGGCGTTTGGATCGCTGCTGCTGCTGTGCGGATGTCACACACCCTCGTGATCCAGTTGTAGGAGAACAGCTTGCTGACAGTTTCACGCATCAAGGTCCCAGGCGGTTGGTGGGAGCTTCCAGCAGGGGATGAAACCTGGGCCTGCTGCTGTACAAGCATGTTTCCTGGACAGGCCTAGGAGGCATGCAGTGGGACTCGTGGTTGCTGCTATTCAGGGAAGAGGAAGAGCAGATACTGGACACCACAACCCCTCGTGACCTGGTCGGGGCGAGAATGATTTGCTGATGGCCTACTGCATTGAGGGCCTTCACACCAGGCAGGCGATTGGGCCTGCACATACCACATGCTGTAATCCTACCGTCTCAGCTGCTCAACACGTGTGCTTGGCAAGATGCCTTCGTGCCTGAGCGGATGGACCTGGCTGAGCAAAAGCAACGCTGGCAACTTTGGGTTCTGAAGGCCTGCTTATGCTGAGTACTCTAACTTTCGGTTGCAGCGTCTAGAGGAGCGCAGGTGAGGTGCTGTCACACACGAGCAAGTGTAATCCTTTATCGCTGAGGGGAGTTATCACACCCAAAAAAGTGGAGTTGCCACGCAAATGGGCCTTACAGGCAACCTTGGTCACTGTAGGCCAGATCAGGTCAAGTACTGTAGGACTGGGGTGCAGCTGCTCGAGAGGTGTGATGGGCAGTGTTAAATGCGTCAGCTTGCTTCAGGCCACGTTGGCGACTTTGGACACTGTAGGCTAGGACTGAAGGGATTCTCCCTGTCGCCATTTGTTGAAAGTTGCCCCAGGAACTTTGCTCTGCCACCCTCCATCCTAGGTGGTTTTTCAGTCTCAAAAGTACATAGTTGTACTCAGCTCTTCCTGCCAATTCTGGCAATATATAGTTTTCCATTATTTTTACCATGTTTCCCCGAATATAAGACAGTGTCTTATATTAGAACATAAGAACATAAGAACTAGCCTGCTGGATCAGACCAGAGTCCATCTAGTCCAGCATTCTGCTACTCGCAGTGGCCCACCAGGTCCCTTTGGGAGCTCACATGCAGGATGTGAAAGCAAAGGCCTTCTGCTGCTGCTGCTCCTGAGCACCTGGTCTGCTAAGGCATTTGCAATCTGAGATCAAGGAGGATCAAGATTGGTAGCCATAGATTGACTTCTCCTCCATGAATCTGTCCAAGCCCTTTTTAAAGCTATCCAGGCTAGTGGCCATCACCACCTCCTGTGGCAGCATATTCCAAACACCAATCACACGTTGCGTGAAGAAGTGTTTCCTTTTATTAGTCCTAATTCTTCCCCCCAGCATTTTCAATGAATGCCCCCCCAAAATATTAATTTTTGCTCCCAAAGATGCGCTATGTCTTATTTTCAGGGGATGTCTTATTTTTCTGTGTTCTGTTCGTCGGGCCTGCTTCCAAACAAAAACTTTGCTATGTCTTACTTTCGGGGGATGCCTTATATTTCGCACTTCAGCAAAACCTCTACTATGTCTTATTTTTAGGGGATGTCTTATTTTTGGGGAAACAGGGTATTTATTATGAGGAGGAGGAGGAGGAGGAGGAGGAGGAGGAGGATGATGATGATGATGATGATGATGATGATGATGATGATGATGATGATGATGAT